>NW_028125490.1:0-228305 GCF_965194825.1 Balaenoptera physalus | reverse complement strand
TCCCCGAACCCGTACCCTAAGCCGTACCCTAAGCCGTACCCTAAGCCTAACCCTAACCCTAGGCTACCCTTGACTGCTTCTGCCTCCAATAGATTTCCTAAGCACTAGTGTTTTAAGGAACAGCTTAAAAAGAGAATCCTAATGTGATTTCTTTATAATGGGTGTGTTCCTTATCTTATCCTAGTGTCTAAACTCTTCTCCATGGCTGAACCGCCAAATAATATTCCTTGACGTGCTAAGGTGTATCTAGAGAGTGGGATAGGTTTAATAACTACCCTAACCCTAACGCGTACCCTAACCCTAACCCCTACCCTAACCCTAACACGTACCCTAATCCTAACCAATACCCTAAACCGAGCCCTAACCCTAACACTAACCCTAACCCGAACCCTAACCCATACCCTATGCCGTACCCGAAGCCCTCCCCGAACCGGTACCCTAAGCCGTACCCTAAGCCGTACCCTAAGCCTAACCCTAACCCTAGGCTACCCTTGACTGCTTCTGCCTCCAATAGATTTCCTAAGCACTAGTGTTTTAAGGAACAGCTTAAAAAGAGAATCCTAATGTGATTTCTTCATAATGGGTGTGTTCATTATCTTATCCTAGTGTCTAAACTCTTCTCCATGGCTGAACCTCCAAATAATATTCCTTTACGTGCTAAGGGGTATCTAGAGAGTGGGTTAGGTTTAATAACTACCCTAACACTAACGCGTACCCTAACCCTAAACCCTACCCTAACCCTAACACGTACCCTAATCCTAACCAATACCCTATACCGAGCCCTAACCCTAACACTAACCCTAACCCTAACCCTAACCCATACCCTACGCCGTACCAGAAGCCCTCCCCGAACCCGTACCCTAAGCCGTATCCTAAGCCTAACCCTAAGCCTAACCCTAACCCTAGGCTACCCTTGACTGCTTCTGCCTCCAATAGATTTCCTAAGCACTAGTGTTTTAAGGAACAGCTTAAAAAGAGAATCCTAATGTGATTTCTTTATAATGGGTGTGTTCCTTATCTTATCCTAGTGTCTAAACTCTTCTCCATGGCTGGACCCCGAAGTAATATTCCTTTACGTGCTAAGGTGTATCTAGAGAGTGGGATAGGTTTACTAACTACCCTAACCCTAACGCGTACCCTAACCCTAACCCCTACCCTAACCCTAACACGTACCCTAATCCTAACCCGTACCCTAAACCGAACCCTAACCCTAACACTAACCCTAACACTAACCCTAAGCCATACCCTACGCCGTACCCGAATCCCTCCCCGAACCCGTACCCTAAACCGTACCCTAAGCCTAACCCTAAGCCTAACCCTAACCCTAGGCTACCCTTGACTGCTTCTGCCTCCAATAGATTTCCTAAGCACTAGTGTTTTAAGGAACAACTTAAAAAGAGAATCCTAATGTCATTTCTTTATAATGTGTGTGTTCCTTATCTTATCCTAGTGTCTAAACTCTTCTCCATGGCTGGACCTCCAAATAATATTCCTTTACGTGCTGAGGGGTATCTAGAGAGTGGGATAGGTTTAATAACTACCCTAACACTAACGCGTACCCTAACCCTAACCCCTACCCTAACACTAACTCGTACCCTAATCCTAAACAATACCCTAAACCGAGCCCTAACCCAAACACTAACCCTAACCCTAACCCTAACCCATACCCTACGCCGTACCCGAAGCCCTCCCCGAACCCGTACCCTAAGCCGTACCCTAAGCCGTACCCTAAGCCTAACCCTAACCCTAGGCTACCCTTGACTGCTTCTGCCTCCAATAGATTTCCTAAGCACTAGTGTTTTAAGGAACAGCTTAAAAAGAGAATCCTAATGTGATTTCTTTATAATGGGTGTGTTCCTTATCTTATCCTAGTGTGTAAACTCTTCCCCATGGCTGGACCTCCAAATAATATTCCTTTACGTGCTAAGGGGTATCTAGAGAGTGGGTTAGGTTTAATAACTACCCTAACACTAATGCGTACCCTAACCCTAACCCCTACCCTTTCGCTAACACGTACCCTAATCCTAACCAATACCCTAAACCGAGCCCTAACCCTAACACTATCCCTAACCCTAACCCTAACCCATACCCTACGCCGTACCAGAAGCCCTCCCCGAACCCGTACCCTAAGCCGTACCCTAAGCCTAACCCTAAGCCTAACCCTAAACGTAGGCTACCCTTGAATGCTTCTGCCTCCAATAGATTTCCTAAGCAGTAGTGTTTTAAGGAACAGCTTAAAAAGAGAATCCTAATGTGATTTCTTTATAATGGGTGTGTTCCTTATCTTATCCTAGTGTCTAAATTCTTCTCCATGCCTGGACCTCCAAATAATATTCCTTTACGTGCTAAGGGGTATCTAGACAGTGGGATAGCTTTAATAACTACCCTAACACTAACGCGTACCCTAACCCTAACCCCTACCCTAACCCTAACACGTACCCTAATCCTAACCAATACCCTAAACCGAGCCCTAACCCTAACACTAACCCTAACCCTAACCCTAACCCATACCCTACGCCGTACACGAAGCCATCCCCGAACCCGTACCCTAAGCCGTACCCTAAGCCGTACCCTAAGCCTAACCCTAACCCTAGGCTACCCTTGACTGCTTCTGCCTCCAATAGATTTCCTAAGCACTAGTGTTTTAAGGAACAGCTTAAAAAGAGAATCCTAATGTGATTTCTTTACAATGGGTGTGTTCCTTATCTTATCCTAGTGTCTAAACTCTTCTCCATGGCTGGACCTCCAAATAATATTCCTTTACGTGCTAAGGGGTATCTAGAGACTGGGATAGGTTTAATAACTACCCTAACACTAACGCGTACCCTAACCCTAACCCCTACCCTAACCCTAACACGTACACTAATCCTAACCAATTCCCTAAACCGAGCCCTAACCCTAACACTAACCCTAACCCTAACCCTAACCCATACCCTACGCCGTACCCGAAGCCCTCCCCGAACCGGTACCCTAAGCCGTACCCTAAGCCGTACCCTAAGCCTAACCCTAACCCTAGGCTACCCTTGACTGCTTCTGCCTCCAATAGATTTTCTAAGCACTAGTGTTTTAAGGAACAGCTTAAAAAGAGAATCCTAATGTGATTTCTTTATAATGGGTGTGTTCCTTATCTTATCCTAGTGTCTAAACTCTTCTCCATGGCTGGACCTCCAAATAATATTCCTTTACGTGCTAAGGGGTATCTAGAGAGTGGGTTAGGTTTAATAACTACCCTAACACTAACGCGTACCCTAACCCTAAACCCTACCCTAACCCTAACACGTACCCTAATCCTAACCAATACCCTATACCGAGCCCTAACCCTAACACTAACCCTAACCCTAACACTAACCCATACCCTACGCCGTACCAGAAGCCCTCCACGAACCCGTACCCTAAGCCGTACCCTAAGCCTAACCCTAAGCCTAACCCTAACCCTAGGCTACCCTTGACTGCTTCTGCCTCCAATAGATTTCCTAAGCACTAGTGTTTTAAGGAACAGCTTAAAAAGAGAATCCTAATGTGATTTCTTTATAATGGGTGTGTTCCTTATCTTATCCTAGTGTCTAAACTCTTCTCCATGGCTGGACCTCCAAATAATATTCCTTTACGTGCTAAGGGGTATCTAGAGCGTGGGTTAGGTTTAATAACTACCCTAACACTAACGCGTACCCTAACCCTAAACCCTACCCTATCGCTAACTCGTACCCTAATCCTAACCCGTACCCTAAACCGAGCCCTAACCCTAACACTAACCCTAACCCTAACCCTAACCCATACCCTACGCCGTACCCGAAGCCCTCCCCGAACCCGTACCCTAAGCCGTACCCTAAGCCGTACCCTAAGCCTAACCCTAACCCTAGGCTACCCTTGACTGCTTCTGCCTCCAATAGATTTCCTAAGCATTAGTGTTTTAAGGAACAGCTTAAAAAGAGAATCCTAATGTGATTTCTTTATAATGGGTGTGTTCCTTATCTTATCCTAGTGTCTAAACTCTTCTCCATGGCTGAACCGCCAAATAATATTCCTTGACGTGCTAAGGTGTATCTAGAGAGTGGGATAGGTTTAATAACTACCGTAACCCTAACGCGTACCCTAACTCTAACCCCTACCCTAACCCTAACACGTACCCTAATCCTAAATCGTACACTAAACCGAGCCCTAACCCTAACACTAACCCTAACCCTAACCCTAACCCATACCCTACGCCGTACCCGAAGCCCTCACCGAACCCGTACCCTAAGCCGTACCCTAAGCCTAACCCTAAGCCTAACCCTAACCCTAGGCTACCCTTGACTGCTTCTGCCTCCAATAGATTTCCTAAGCACTAGTGTTTTAAGGAACAACTTAAAAAGAGAATCCTAATGTGATTTCTTTATAATGGGTGTGTTCCTTATCTTATCCTAGTGTCTAAACTCTTCTCCATGGCTGCACCTCCAAATAATATTCCTTTACGTGCTAAGGGGTATCTAGAGAGTGGGATAGGTTTAATAACTACCCTAACACTAACGCGTACCCTAACCCTAACCCCTACCCTAACCCTAACACGTACCCTAATCCTAACAAATAACCTAAACCGAGCCCTAACCCTAACACTAACCCTAACCCTAACCCTAACCCATACCCTACGCCGTACCCGAAGCCCTCCCCGAACCCGTAACCTAAGCCGTACCCTAAGCCGTACCCTAAGCCTAACCCTAACCCTAGGCTACCCTTGACTGCTTCTGCCTCCAATAGATTTCCTAAGCACTAGTGTTTTAAGGAACAGCTTAAAAAGAGAATCCTAATGTGATTTCTTTATAATGGGTGTGTTCCTTATCTTATCCTAGTGTCTAAACTCTTCTCCATGGCTGGACCCCGAAATAATATTCCTTTACGTGCTAAGGTGTATCTAGAGAGTGGGATAGGTTTACTAACTACCCTAACCCTAACGCGTACCCTAACCCTAACCCCTACCCTAACCCTAACACGTACCCTAATCCTAACCCGTACCCTAAACCGAACCCTAACCCTAACACTAACCCTAACACTAACCCTAAGCCATACCCTACGCCGTACCCGAATCCCTCACCGAACCCGTACCCTAAGCCGTACGCTAAGCTTAACCCTAAGGCTAACCCTACCCCTAGGCTACCCTTGACTGCTTCTGCCTCCAATAGATTTCCTAAGCACTAGTGTTTTAAGGAACAACTTAAAAAGAGAATCCTAATGTCATTTCTTTATAATGGGTGTGTTCCTTATCTTATCCTAGTGTCTAAACTCTTCTCCATGGCTGGACCTCCAAATAATATTCCTTTACGTGCTGAGGGGTATCTAGAGAGTGGGATAGGTTTAATAACTACCCTAACACTAACACGTACCCTAACCCTAACCCCTACCCTAACACTAACTCGTACCCTAATCCTAAACAATACCCTAAACCGAGACCTAACCCTAACACTAACCCTAACCCTAACCCTAACCCATACCCTACGCCGTACCCGAAGCCCTCCCCGAACCCGTACCCTAAGCCATACCCTAAGCCGTACCCTAAGCCTAACCCTAACCCTAGGCTACCCTTGACTGCTTCTGCCTCCAATAGATTTCCTAAGCACTAGTGTTTTAAGGAACAGCTTAAAAAGAGAATCCTAATGTGATTTCTTTATAATGGGTGTGTTCCTTATCTTATCCTAGTGTCTAAACTCTTCTCCATGGCTGAACCGCCAAATAATATTCCTTGACGTGCTAAGGTGTATCTAGAGAGTGGGATAGGTTTAATAACTACCCTAACCCTAATGCGTACCCTAACCCTAACCCCTACCCTAACCCTAACACGTACCCTAATCCTAACCCGTACCCTAAACCGAGCCCTAACCCTAACACTAACCCTAACCCTAACCCTAACCCATACCCTACGCCGTACCCGAAGCCCTCACCGAACCCGTACCCTAAGCCGTACCCTAAGCCTAACCCTAAGCCTAACCCTAACCCTAGGCTACCCTTGACTGCTTCTGCCTCCAATAGATTTCCTAAGCACTAGTGTTTTAAGGAACAACTTAAAAAGAGAATCCTAATGTGATTTCTTTATAATGGGTGTGTTCCTTATCTTATCCTAGTGTCTAAACTCTTCTCCATGGCTGCACCTCCAAATAATATTCCTTTACGTGCTAAGGGGTATCTAGAGAGTGGGATAGGTTTAATAACTACCCTAACACTAACGCGTACCCTAACCCTAACCCCTACCCTAACCCTAACACGTACCCTAATCCTAACCAATACCCTAAACCGAGCCCTAACCCTAACACTAACCCTAACCCTAACCCTAACCCATACCCTACGCCGTACCCGAAGCCCTCCCCGAACCCGTACCCTAAGCCGTACCCTAAGACGTACGCTAAGCCTAACCCTAACCCTAGGCTACCCTTGACTGCTTCTGCCTCCAATAGATTTCCTAAGCACTAGTGTTTTAAGGAACAGCTTAAAAAGAGAATCCTAATGTGATTTCTTTATAATGGGTGTGTTCCTTATCTTATCCTAGTGTCTAAACTCTTCTCCATGGCTGGACCCCGAAATAATATTCCTTTACGTGCTAAGGTGTATCTAGAGAGTGGGATAGGTTTACTAACTACCCTAACCCTAACGCGTACCATAACCCTAACCCCTACCCTAACCCTAACACGTACCCTAATCCTAACCCGTACCCTAAACCGAACCCTAACCCTAACACTAACCCTAACACTAACCCTAAGCCATACCCTACGCCGTACCCGAATCCCTCCCCGAACCCGTACCCTAAACCGTACCCTAAGCCGTACCCTAAGCCTAACCCTAACCCTAGGCTACCCTTGGATGCTTCTGCCTCCAATAGATTTCCTAAGCACTAGTGTTTTAAGGAACAGCTTAAAAAGAGAATCCTAATGTGATTTGTTTATAATGGGTTTGTTCCTTATCTTATCCTAGTGTCTAAACTCTTCTCCATGGCTGGACCTCGAAATAATATTCCTTTATGTGCTAAGGGGTATCTAGAGAATGGGATAGGTTTAATAACTACCCTAACACTAACGCGTACCCTAACCCTAACCCCTACCCTAACCATAACACGTACCTTAATCCTAACCAATACCCTAAACCGAGCCCTAACCCTAACACTAAACCTAACCCTAACCCTAACCCATACCCTACGCCGTACCCGAAGCCCTCCCCAAACCCGTACCCTAAGCCGTACCCTAAGCCGTACCCTAAGCCTAACCCTAACCCTAGGCTACCCTTGACTGCTTCTGCCTCCAATAGATTTCCTAAGCACTAGTGTTTTAAGGAACAGCTTAAAAAGAGAATCCTAATGTGATTTCTTTATAATGGGTGTGTTCCTTATCTTATCCTAGTGTCTAAACTCTTCTCCATGGCTGGACCTCCAAATAATATTCCTTTACGTGCTAAGGGGTATCTAGAGCGTGGGTTAGGTTTAATAACTACCCTAACACTAACGCGTACCCTAACCCTAAACCCTACCCTATCGCTAACTCGTACCCTAATCCTAACCCGTACCCTAAACCGAGCCCTAACCCTAACACTAACCCTAACCCTAACCCTAACCCATTCCCTACGCCGTACCCGAAGCCCTCCCCGAACCCGTACCCTAAGCCGTACCCTAAGCCGTACCCTAAGCCTAACCCTAACCCTAGGCTACCCTTGACTGCTTCTGCCTCCAATAGATTTCCTAAGCATTAGTGTTTTAAGGAACAGCTTAAAAAGAGAATCCTAATGTGATTTCTTTATAATGGGTGTGTTCCTTATCTTATCCTAGTGTCTAAACTCTTCTCCATGGCTGAACCGCCAAATAATATTCCTTGACGTGCTAAGGGGTATCTAGAGAGTGGGTTAGGTTTAATAACTACCCTAACACTAACGCGTACCATAACCCTAAACCCTACCCTAACCCTAACACGTACCCTAATCCTAACCAATACCCTATACCGAGCCCTAACCCTAACACTAACCCTAACCCTAACCCTAACCCATACCCTACGCCGTACCAGAAGCCCTCCCCGAACCCGTACCCTAAGCCGTACCCTAAGCCGTACCCTAAGCCTAACCCTAACCCTAGGCTACCCTTGGATGCTTCTGCCTCCAATAGATTTCCTAAGCACTAGTGTTTTAAGGAACAGCTTAAAAAGAGAATCCTAATGTGATTTCTTTATAATGGGTTTGCTCCTTATCTTATCCTAGTGTCTAAACTCTTCTCCATGGCTGGACCTCCAAATAATATTCCTTTATGTGCTAAGGGGTATCTAGAGAATGGGATAGGTTTAATAACTACCCTAACACTAACGCGTACCCTAACCCTAACCCCTACCCTAACCATAACACGTACCTTAATCCTAACCAATACCCTAAACCGAGCCCTAACCCTAACACTAACCCTAACCCTAACCCTAACCCATACCCTACGCCGTACCCGAAGCCCTCCCCAAACCCGTACCCTAAGACGTACCCTAAGCCGTACCCTAAGCCTAACCCTAACCCTAGGCTACCCTTGACTGCTTCTGCCTCCAATAGATTTCCTAAGCACTAGTGTTTTAAGGAACAGCTTAAAAAGAGAATCCTAATGTGATTTCTTTATAATGGGTGTGTTCCTTATCTTATCCTAGTGTCTAAACTCTTCTCCATGGCTGGACCTCCAAATAATATTCCTTTACGTGCTAAGGGGTATCTAGAGACTGGGATAGGTTTAATAACTACCCTAACACTAACGCGTACCCTAACCCTAACCCCTACCCTATCCCTAACACGTACCCTAATCCTAACCAATACCCTAAACCGAGCCCTAACCCTAACACTAACCCTAACCCTAACCCTAACCCATACCCTACGCCGTACCCGAAGCCCTCCCCGAACCGGTACCCTAAGCCGTACCCTAAGCCGTACCCTAAGCCTAACCCTAACCCTTGGCTACCCTTGACTGCTTCTGCCTCCAATAGATTTTCTAAGCACTAGTGTTTTAAGGAACAGCTTAAAAAGAGAATCCTAATGTGATTTCTTTATAATGGGTGTGTTCCTTATCTTATCCTAGTGTCTAAACTCTTCTCCATGGCTGGACCTCCAAATAATATTCCTTTACGTGCTAAGGGGTATCTAGAGAGTGGGTTAGGTTTAATAACTACCCTAACACTAACGCGTACCCTAACCCTAAACCCTACCCTAACCCTAACACGTACCCTAATCCTAACCAATACCCTATACCGAGCCCTAACCCTAACACTAACCCTAACCCTAACCCTAACCCATACCCTACGCCGTACCAGAAGCCCTCCCCGAACCCGTACCCTAAGCCGTATCCTAAGCCGTACCCTAAGCCTAACCCTAACCCTAGGCTACCCTTGGATGCTTCTGCCTCCAATAGATTTCCTAAGCACTAGTGTTTTAAGGAACAGCTTAAAAAGAGAATCCTAATGTGATTTCTTTATAATGGGTGTGTTCCTTATCTTATCCTAGTGTCTAAACTCTTCTCCATGGCTGAACCGCCAAATAATATTCCTTGACGTGCTAAGGTGTATCTAGAGAGTGGGATAGGTTTAATAACTACCCTAACCCTAACGCGTACCCTAACCCTAACCCCTACCCTAACCCTAACACGTACCCTAATCCTAACCCGTACCCTAAACCGAGCCCTAACCCTAACACTAACCCTAACCCTAACCCTAACCCATACCCTACGCCGTACCCGAAGCCCTCACCGAACCCGTACCCTAAGCCGTACCCTAAGCCTAACCCTAAGCCTAACCCTAACCCTAGGCTACCCTTGACTGCTTCTGCCTCCAATAGATTTCCTAAGCACTAGTGTTTTAAGGAACAACTTAAAAAGAGAATCCTAATGTGATTTCTTTATAATGGGTGTGTTCCTTATCTTATCCTAGTGTCTAAACTCTTCTCCATGGCTGCACCTCCAAATAATATTCCTTTACGTGCTAAGGGGTATCTAGAGAGTGGGATAGGTTTAATAACTACCCTAACACTAACGCGTACCCTAACCCTAACCCCTACCCTAACCCTAACACGTACCCTAATCCTAACCAATACCCTAAACCGAGCCCTAACCCTAACACTAACCCTAACCCTAACCCTAACCCATACCCTACGCCGTACCCGAAGCCCTCCCCGAACCCGTACCCTAAGCCGTACCCTAAGCCGTACGCTAAGCCTAACCCTAACCCTAGGCTACCCTTGACTGCTTCTGCCTCCAATAGATTTCCTAAGCACTAGTGTTTTAAGGAACAGCTTAAAAAGAGAATCCTAATGTGATTTCTTTATAATGGGTGTGTTCCTTATCTTATCCTAGTGTCTAAACTCTTCTCCATGGCTGGACCCCGAAGTAATATTCCTTTACGTGCTAAGGTGTATCTAGAGAGTGGGATAGGTTTACTAACTACCCTAACCCTAACGCGTACCCTAACCCTAACCCCTACCCTAACCCTAACACGTACCCTAATCCTAACCCGTACCCTAAACCGAACCCTAACCCTAACACTAACCCTAACACTAACCCTAAGCCATACCCTACGCCGTACCCGAATCCCTCCCCGAACCCGTACCCTAAACCGTACCCTAAGCCTAACCCTAAGCCTAACCCTAACCCTAGGCTACCCTTGACTGCTTCTGCCTCCAATAGATTTCCTAAGCACTAGTGTTTTAAGGAACAACTTAAAAAGAGAATCCTAATGTCATTTCTTTATAATGTGTGTGTTCCTTATCTTATCCTAGTGTCTAAACTCTTCTCCATGGCTGGACCTCCAAATAATATTCCTTTACGTGCTGAGGGGTATCTAGAGAGTGGGATAGGTTTAATAACTACCCTAACACTAACGCGTACCCTAACCCTAACCCCTACCCTAACACTAACTCGTACCCTAATCCTAAACAATACCCTAAACCGAGCCCTAACCCAAACACTAACCCTAACCCTAACCCTAACCCATACCCTACGCCGTACCCGAAGCCCTCCCCGAACCCGTACCCTAAGCCGTACCCTAAGCCGTACCCTAAGCCTAACCCTAACCCTAGGCTACCCTTGACTGCTTCTGCCTCCAATAGATTTCCTAAGCACTAGTGTTTTAAGGAACAGCTTAAAAAGAGAATCCTAATGTGATTTCTTTATAATGGGTGTGTTCCTTATCTTATCCTAGTGTGTAAACTCTTCCCCATGGCTGGACCTCCAAATAATATTCCTTTACGTGCTAAGGGGTATCTAGAGAGTGGGTTAGGTTTAATAACTACCCTAACACTAATGCGTACCCTAACCCTAACCCCTACCCTTTCGCTAACACGTACCCTAATCCTAACCAATACCCTAAACCGAGCCCTAACCCTAACACTAACCCTAACCCTAACCCTAACCCATACCCTACGCCGTACCAGAAGCCCTCCCCGAACCCGTACCCTAAGCCGTACCCTAAGCCTAACCCTAAGCCTAACCCTAAACGTAGGCTACCCTTGAATGCTTCTGCCTCCAATAGATTTCCTAAGCAGTAGTGTTTTAAGGAACAGCTTAAAAAGAGAATCCTAATGTGATTTCTTTATAATGGGTGTGTTCCTTATCTTATCCTAGTGTCTAAATTCTTCTCCATGGCTGGACCTCCAAATAATATTCCTTTACGTGCTAAGGGGTATCTAGACAGTGGGATAGCTTTAATAACTACCCTAACACTAACGCGTACCCTAACCCTAACCCCTACCCTAACCCTAACACGTACCCTAATCCTAACCAATACCCTAAACCGAGCCCTAACCCTAACACTAACCCTAACCCTAACCCTAACCCATACCCTACGCCGTACACGAAGCCATCCCCGAACCCGTACCCTAAGCCGTACCCTAAGCCGTACCCTAAGCCTAACCCTAACCCTAGGCTACCCTTGACTGCTTCTGCCTCCAATAGATTTCCTAAGCACTAGTGTTTTAAGGAACAGCTTAAAAAGAGAATCCTAATGTGATTTCTTTACAATGGGTGTGTTCCTTATCTTATCCTAGTGTCTAAACTCTTCTCCATGGCTGGACCTCCAAATAATATTCCTTTACGTGCTAAGGGGTATCTAGAGACTGGGATAGGTTTAATAACTACCCTAACACTAACGCGTACCCTAACCCTAACCCCTACCCTAACCCTAACACGTACACTAATCCTAACCAATTCCCTAAACCGAGCCCTAACCCTAACACTAACCCTAACCCTAACCCTAACCCATACCCTACGCCGTACCCGAAGCCCTCCCCGAACCGGTACCCTAAGCCGTACCCTAAGCCGTACCCTAAGCCTAACCCTAACCCTAGGCTACCCTTGACTGCTTCTGCCTCCAATAGATTTTCTAAGCACTAGTGTTTTAAGGAACAGCTTAAAAAGAGAATCCTAATGTGATTTCTTTATAATGGGTGTGTTCCTTATCTTATCCTAGTGTCTAAACTCTTCTCCATGGCTGGACCTCCAAATAATATTCCTTTACGTGCTAAGGGGTATCTAGAGAGTGGGTTAGGTTTAATAACTACCCTAACACTAACGCGTACCCTAACCCTAAACCCTACCCTAACCCTAACACGTACCCTAATCCTAACCAATACCCTATACCGAGCCCTAACCCTAACACTAACCCTAACCCTAACACTAACCCATACCCTACGCCGTACCAGAAGCCCTCCACGAACCCGTACCCTAAGCCGTACCCTAAGCCTAACCCTAAGCCTAACCCTAACCCTAGGCTACCCTTGACTGCTTCTGCCTCCAATAGATTTCCTAAGCACTAGTGTTTTAAGGAACAGCTTAAAAAGAGAATCCTAATGTGATTTCTTTATAATGGGTGTGTTCCTTATCTTATCCTAGTGTCTAAACTCTTCTCCATGGCTGGACCTCCAAATAATATTCCTTTACGTGCTAAGGGGTATCTAGAGCGTGGGTTAGGTTTAATAACTACCCTAACACTAACGCGTACCCTAACCCTAAACCCTACCCTATCGCTAACTCGTACCCTAATCCTAACCCGTACCCTAAACCGAGCCCTAACCCTAACACTAACCCTAACCCTAACCCTAACCCATACCCTACGCCGTACCCGAAGCCCTCCCCGAACCCGTACCCTAAGCCGTACCCTAAGCCGTACCCTAAGCCTAACCCTAACCCTAGGCTACCCTTGACTGCTTCTGCCTCCAATAGATTTCCTAAGCATTAGTGTTTTAAGGAACAGCTTAAAAAGAGAATCCTAATGTGATTTCTTTATAATGGGTGTGTTCCTTATCTTATCCTAGTGTCTAAACTCTTCTCCATGGCTGAACCGCCAAATAATATTCCTTGACGTGCTAAGGTGTATCTAGAGAGTGGGATAGGTTTAATAACTACCGTAACCCTAACGCGTACCCTAACTCTAACCCCTACCCTAACCCTAACACGTACCCTAATCCTAAATCGTACACTAAACCGAGCCCTAACCCTAACACTAACCCTAACCCTAACCCTAACCCATACCCTACGCCGTACCCGAAGCCCTCACCGAACCCGTACCCTAAGCCGTACCCTAAGCCGTACCCTAAGCCTAACCCTAACCCTAGGCTACCCTTGACTGCTTCTGCCTCCAATAGATTTCCTAAGCACTAGTGTTTTAAGGAACAGCTTAAAAAGAGAATCCTAATGTGATTTCTTTATAATGGGTGTGTTCCTTATCTTATCCTAGTGTCTAAACTCTTCTCCATGGCTGGACCTCCAAATAATATTCCTTTACGTGCTAAGGGGTATCTAGAGCGTGGGTTAGGTTTAATAACTACCCTAACACTAACGCGTACCCTAACCCTAAACCCTACCCTATCGCTAACTCGTACCCTAATCCTAACCCGTACCCTAAACCGAGCCCTAACCCTAACACTAACCCTAACCCTAACCCTAACCCATTCCCTACGCCGTACCCGAAGCCCTCCCCGAACCCGTACCCTAAGCCGTACCCTAAGCCGTACCCTAAGCCTAACCCTAACCCTAGGCTACCCTTGACTGCTTCTGCCTCCAATAGATTTCCTAAGCATTAGTGTTTTAAGGAACAGCTTAAAAAGAGAATCCTAATGTGATTTCTTTATAATGGGTGTGTTCCTTATCTTATCCTAGTGTCTAAACTCTTCTCCATGGCTGAACCGCCAAATAATATTCCTTGACGTGCTAAGGGGTATCTAGAGAGTGGGTTAGGTTTAATAACTACCCTAACACTAACGCGTACCCTAACCCTAAACCCTACCCTAACCCTAACACGTACCCTAATCCTAACCAATACCCTATACCGAGCCCTAACCCTAACACTAACCCTAACCCTAACCCTAACCCATACCCTACGCCGTACCAGAAGCCCTCCCCGAACCCGTACCCTAAGCCGTACCCTAAGCCGTACCCTAAGCCTAACCCTAACCCTAGGCTACCCTTGGATGCTTCTGCCTCCAATAGATTTCCTAAGCACTAGTGTTTTAAGGAACAGCTTAAAAAGAGAATCCTAATGTGATTTCTTTATAATGGGTTTGCTCCTTATCTTATCCTAGTGTCTAAACTCTTCTCCATGGCTGGACCTCCAAATAATATTCCTTTATGTGCTAAGGGGTATCTAGAGAATGGGATAGGTTTAATAACTACCCTAACACTAACGCGTACCCTAACCCTAACCCCTACCCTAACCATAACACGTACCTTAATCCTAACCAATACCCTAAACCGAGCCCTAACCCTAACACTAACCCTAACCCTAACCCTAACCCATACCCTACGCCGTACCCGAAGCCCTCCCCAAACCCGTACCCTAAGACGTACCCTAAGCCGTACCCTAAGCCTAACCCTAACCCTAGGCTACCCTTGACTGCTTCTGCCTCCAATAGATTTCCTAAGCACTAGTGTTTTAAGGAACAGCTTAAAAAGAGAATCCTAATGTGATTTCTTTATAATGGGTGTGTTCCTTATCTTATCCTAGTGTCTAAACTCTTCTCCATGGCTGGACCTCCAAATAATATTCCTTTACGTGCTAAGGGGTATCTAGAGACTGGGATAGGTTTAATAACTACCCTAACACTAACGCGTACCCTAACCCTAACCCCTACCCTATCCCTAACACGTACCCTAATCCTAACCAATACCCTAAACCGAGCCCTAACCCTAACACTAACCCTAACCCTAACCCTAACCCATACCCTACGCCGTACCCGAAGCCCTCCCCGAACCGGTACCCTAAGCCGTACCCTAAGCCGTACCCTAAGCCTAACCCTAACCCTTGGCTACCCTTGACTGCTTCTGCCTCCAATAGATTTTCTAAGCACTAGTGTTTTAAGGAACAGCTTAAAAAGAGAATCCTAATGTGATTTCTTTATAATGGGTGTGTTCCTTATCTTATCCTAGTGTCTAAACTCTTCTCCATGGCTGGACCTCCAAATAATATTCCTTTACGTGCTAAGGGGTATCTAGAGAGTGGGTTAGGTTTAATAACTACCCTAACACTAACGCGTACCCTAACCCTAAACCCTACCCTAACCCTAACACGTACCCTAATCCTAACCAATACCCTATACCGAGCCCTAACCCTAACACTAACCCTAACCCTAACCCTAACCCATACCCTACGCCGTACCAGAAGCCCTCCCCGAACCCGTACCCTAAGCCGTATCCTAAGCCGTACCCTAAGCCTAACCCTAACCCTAGGCTACCCTTGGATGCTTCTGCCTCCAATAGATTTCCTAAGCACTAGTGTTTTAAGGAACAGCTTAAAAAGAGAATCCTAATGTGATTTCTTTATAATGGGTGTGTTCCTTATCTTATCCTAGTGTCTAAACTCTTCTCCATGGCTGAACCGCCAAATAATATTCCTTGACGTGCTAAGGTGTATCTAGAGAGTGGGATAGGTTTAATAACTACCCTAACCCTAACGCGTACCCTAACCCTAACCCCTACCCTAACCCTAACACGTACCCTAATCCTAACCCGTACCCTAAACCGAGCCCTAACCCTAACACTAACCCTAACCCTAACCCTAACCCATACCCTACGCCGTACCCGAAGCCCTCACCGAACCCGTACCCTAAGCCGTACCCTAAGCCTAACCCTAAGCCTAACCCTAACCCTAGGCTACCCTTGACTGCTTCTGCCTCCAATAGATTTCCTAAGCACTAGTGTTTTAAGGAACAACTTAAAAAGAGAATCCTAATGTGATTTCTTTATAATGGGTGTGTTCCTTATCTTATCCTAGTGTCTAAACTCTTCTCCATGGCTGCACCTCCAAATAATATTCCTTTACGTGCTAAGGGGTATCTAGAGAGTGGGATAGGTTTAATAACTACCCTAACACTAACGCGTACCCTAACCCTAACCCCTACCCTAACCCTAACACGTACCCTAATCCTAACCAATACCCTAAACCGAGCCCTAACCCTAACACTAACCCTAACCCTAACCCTAACCCATACCCTACGCCGTACCCGAAGCCCTCCCCGAACCCGTACCCTAAGCCGTACCCTAAGCCGTACGCTAAGCCTAACCCTAACCCTAGGCTACCCTTGACTGCTTCTGCCTCCAATAGATTTCCTAAGCACTAGTGTTTTAAGGAACAGCTTAAAAAGAGAATCCTAATGTGATTTCTTTATAATGGGTGTGTTCCTTATCTTATCCTAGTGTCTAAACTCTTCTCCATGGCTGGACCCCGAAGTAATATTCCTTTACGTGCTAAGGTGTATCTAGAGAGTGGGATAGGTTTACTAACTACCCTAACCCTAACGCGTACCCTAACCCTAACCCCTACCCTAACCCTAACACGTACCCTAATCCTAACCCGTACCCTAAACCGAACCCTAACCCTAACACTAACCCTAACACTAACCCTAAGCCATACCCTACGCCGTACCCGAATCCCTCCCCGAACCCGTACCCTAAACCGTACCCTAAGCCTAACCCTAAGCCTAACCCTAACCCTAGGCTACCCTTGACTGCTTCTGCCTCCAATAGATTTCCTAAGCACTAGTGTTTTAAGGAACAACTTAAAAAGAGAATCCTAATGTCATTTCTTTATAATGTGTGTGTTCCTTATCTTATCCTAGTGTCTAAACTCTTCTCCATGGCTGGACCTCCAAATAATATTCCTTTACGTGCTGAGGGGTATCTAGAGAGTGGGATAGGTTTAATAACTACCCTAACACTAACGCGTACCCTAACCCTAACCCCTACCCTAACACTAACTCGTACCCTAATCCTAAACAATACCCTAAACCGAGCCCTAACCCAAACACTAACCCTAACCCTAACCCTAACCCATACCCTACGCCGTACCCGAAGCCCTCCCCGAACCCGTACCCTAAGCCGTACCCTAAGCCGTACCCTAAGCCTAACCCTAACCCTAGGCTACCCTTGACTGCTTCTGCCTCCAATAGATTTCCTAAGCACTAGTGTTTTAAGGAACAGCTTAAAAAGAGAATCCTAATGTGATTTCTTTATAATGGGTGTGTTCCTTATCTTATCCTAGTGTGTAAACTCTTCCCCATGGCTGGACCTCCAAATAATATTCCTTTACGTGCTAAGGGGTATCTAGAGAGTGGGTTAGGTTTAATAACTACCCTAACACTAATGCGTACCCTAACCCTAACCCCTACCCTTTCGCTAACACGTACCCTAATCCTAACCAATACCCTAAACCGAGCCCTAACCCTAACACTAACCCTAACCCTAACCCTAACCCATACCCTACGCCGTACCAGAAGCCCTCCCCGAACCCGTACCCTAAGCCGTACCCTAAGCCTAACCCTAAGCCTAACCCTAAACGTAGGCTACCCTTGAATGCTTCTGCCTCCAATAGATTTCCTAAGCAGTAGTGTTTTAAGGAACAGCTTAAAAAGAGAATCCTAATGTGATTTCTTTATAATGGGTGTGTTCCTTATCTTATCCTAGTGTCTAAATTCTTCTCCATGGCTGGACCTCCAAATAATATTCCTTTACGTGCTAAGGGGTATCTAGACAGTGGGATAGCTTTAATAACTACCCTAACACTAACGCGTACCCTAACCCTAACCCCTACCCTAACCCTAACACGTACCCTAATCCTAACCAATACCCTAAACCGAGCCCTAACCCTAACACTAACCCTAACCCTAACCCTAACCCATACCCTACGCCGTACACGAAGCCATCCCCGAACCCGTACCCTAAGCCGTACCCTAAGCCTAACCCTAAGGCTAACCCTACCCCTAGGCTACCCTTGACTGCTTCTGCCTCCAATAGATTTCCTAAGCACTAGTGTTTTAAGGAACAACTTAAAAAGAGAATCCTAATGTCATTTCTTTATAATGGGTGTGTTCCTTATCTTATCCTAGTGTCTAAACACTTCTCCATGGCTGGACCTCCAAATAATATTCCTTTACGTGCTGAGGGGTATCTAGAGAGTGGGATAGGTTTAATAACTACCCTAACACTAACACGTACCCTAACCCTAACCCCTACCCTAACACTAACTCGTACCCTAATCCTAAACAATACCCTAAACCGAGACCTAACCCTAACACTAACCCTAACCCTAACCCTAACCCATACCCTACGCCGTACCCGAAGCCCTCCCCGAACCCGTACCCTAAGCCATACCCTAAGCCGTACCCTAAGCCTAACCCTAACCCTAGGCTACCCTTGACTGCTTCTGCCTCCAATAGATTTCCTAAGCACTAGTGTTTTAAGGAACAGCTTAAAAAGAGAATCCTAATGTGATTTCTTTATAATGGGTGTGTTCCTTATCTTATCCTAGTGTCTAAACTCTTCTCCATGGCTGAACCGCCAAATAATATTCCTTGACGTGCTAAGGTGTATCTAGAGAGTGGGATAGGTTTAATAACTACCCTAACCCTAACGCGTACCCTAACCCTAACCCCTACCCTAACCCTAACACGTACCCTAATCCTAACCCGTACCCTAAACCGAGCCCTAACCCTAACACTAACCCTAACCCTAACCCTAACCCATACCCTACGCCGTACCCGAAGCCCTCACCGAACCCGTACCCTAAGCCGTACCCTAAGCCTAACCCTAAGCCTAACCCTAACCCTAGGCTACCCTTGACTGCTTCTGCCTCCAATAGATTTCCTAAGCACTAGTGTTTTAAGGAACAACTTAAAAAGAGAATCCTAATGTGATTTCTTTATAATGGGTGTGTTCCTTATCTTATCCTAGTGTCTAAACTCTTCTCCATGGCTGCACCTCCAAATAATATTCCTTTACGTGCTAAGGGGTATCTAGAGAGTGGGATAGGTTTAATAACTACCCTAACACTAACGCGTACCCTAACCCTAACCCCTACCCTAACCCTAACACGTACCCTAATCCTAACCAATACCCTAAACCGAGCCCTAACCCTAACACTAACCCTAACCCTAACCCTAACCCATACCCTACGCCGTACCCGAAGCCCTCCCCGAACCCGTACCCTAAGCCGTACCCTAAGACGTACGCTAAGCCTAACCCTAACCCTAGGCTACCCTTGACTGCTTCTGCCTCCAATAGATTTCCTAAGCACTAGTGTTTTAAGGAACAGCTTAAAAAGAGAATCCTAATGTGATTTCTTTATAATGGGTGTGTTCCTTATCTTATCCTAGTGTCTAAACTCTTCTCCATGGCTGGACCTCCAAATAATATTCCTTTACGTGCTAAGGGGTATCTAGAGACTGGGATAGGTTTAATAACTACCCTAACACTAACGCGTACCCTAACCCTAACCCCTACCCTATCCCTAACACGTACCCTAATCCTAACCAATACCCTAAACCGAGCCCTAACCCTAACACTAACCCTAACCCTAACCCTAACCCATACCCTACGCCGTACCCGAAGCCCTCCCCGAACCGGTACCCTAAGCCGTACCCTAAGCCGTACCCTAAGCCTAACCCTAACCCTTGGCTACCCTTGACTGCTTCTGCCTCCAATAGATTTTCTAAGCACTAGTGTTTTAAGGAACAGCTTAAAAAGAGAATCCTAATGTGATTTCTTTATAATGGGTGTGTTCCTTATCTTATCCTAGTGTCTAAACTCTTCTCCATGGCTGGACCTCCAAATAATATTCCTTTACGTGCTAAGGGGTATCTAGAGAGTGGGTTAGGTTTAATAACTACCCTAACACTAACGCGTACCCTAACCCTAAACCCTACCCTAACCCTAACACGTACCCTAATCCTAACCAATACCCTATACCGAGCCCTAACCCTAACACTAACCCTAACCCTAACACTAACCCATACCGTACGCCGTACCAGAAGCCCTCCACGAACCCGTACCCTAAGCCGTACCCTAAGCCTAACCCTAAGCCTAACCCTAACCCTAGGCTACCCTTGACTGCTTCTGCCTCCAATAGATTTCCTAAGCACTAGTGTTTTAAGGAACAGCTTAAAAAGAGAATCCTAATGTGATTTCTTTATAATGGGTGTGTTCCTTATCTTATCCTAGTGTCTAAACTCTTCTCCATGGCTGGACCTCCAAATAATATTCCTTTACGTGCTAAGGGGTATCTAGAGCGTGGGTTAGGTTTAATAACTACCCTAACACTAACGCGTACCCTAACCCTAAACCCTACCCTATCGCTAACTCGTACCCTAATCCTAACCCGTACCCTAAACCGAGCCCTAACCCTAACACTAACCCTAACCCTAACCCTAACCCATACCCTACGCCGTACCCGAAGCCCTCCCCGAACCCGTACCCTAAGCCGTACCCTAAGCCGTACCCTAAGCCTAACCCTAACCCTAGGCTACCCTTGACTGCTTCTGCCTCCAATAGATTTCCTAAGCATTAGTGTTTTAAGGAACAGCTTAAAAAGAGAATCCTAATGTGATTTCTTTATAATGGGTGTGTTCCTTATCTTATCCTAGTGTCTAAACTCTTCTCCATGGCTGAACCGCCAAATAATATTCCTTGACGTGCTAAGGTGTATCTAGAGAGTGGGATAGGTTTAATAACTACCCTAACACTAACGCGTACCCTAACCCTAACCCCTACCCTAACCATAACACGTACCTTAATCCTAACCAATACCCTAAACCGAGCCCTAACCCTAACACTAACCCTAACCCTAACCCTAACCCATACCCTACGCCGTACCCGAAGCCCTCCCCAAACCCGTACCCTAAGACGTACCCTAAGCCGTACCCTAAGCCTAACCCTAACCCTAGGCTACCCTTGACTGCTTCTGCCTCCAATAGATTTCCTAAGCACTAGTGTTTTAAGGAACAGCTTAAAAAGAGAATCCTAATGTGATTTCTTTATAATGGGTGTGTTCCTTATCTTATCCTAGTGTCTAAACTCTTCTCCATGGCTGGACCTCCAAATAATATTCCTTTACGTGCTAAGGGGTATCTAGAGACTGGGATAGGTTTAATAACTACCCTAACACTAACGCGTACCCTAACCCTAACCCCTACCCTATCCCTAACACGTACCCTAATCCTAACCAATACCCTAAACCGAGCCCTAACCCTAACACTAACCCTAACCCTAACCCTAACCCATACCCTACGCCGTACCCGAAGCCCTCCCCGAACCGGTACCCTAAGCCGTACCCTAAGCCGTACCCTAAGCCTAACCCTAACCCTTGGCTACCCTTGACTGCTTCTGCCTCCAATAGATTTTCTAAGCACTAGTGTTTTAAGGAACAGCTTAAAAAGAGAATCCTAATGTGATTTCTTTATAATGGGTGTGTTCCTTATCTTATCCTAGTGTCTAAACTCTTCTCCATGGCTGGACCTCCAAATAATATTCCTTTACGTGCTAAGGGGTATCTAGAGAGTGGGTTAGGTTTAATAACTACCCTAACACTAACGCGTACCCTAACCCTAAACCCTACCCTAACCCTAACACGTACCCTAATCCTAACCAATACCCTATACCGAGCCCTAACCCTAACACTAACCCTAACCCTAACCCTAACCCATACCCTACGCCGTACCAGAAGCCCTCCCCGAACCCGTACCCTAAGCCGTATCCTAAGCCGTACCCTAAGCCTAACCCTAACCCTAGGCTACCCTTGGATGCTTCTGCCTCCAATAGATTTCCTAAGCACTAGTGTTTTAAGGAACAGCTTAAAAAGAGAATCCTAATGTGATTTCTTTATAATGGGTGTGTTCCTTATCTTATCCTAGTGTCTAAACTCTTCTCCATGGCTGAACCGCCAAATAATATTCCTTGACGTGCTAAGGTGTATCTAGAGAGTGGGATAGGTTTAATAACTACCCTAACCCTAACGCGTACCCTAACCCTAACCCCTACCCTAACCCTAACACGTACCCTAATCCTAACCCGTACCCTAAACCGAGCCCTAACCCTAACACTAACCCTAACCCTAACCCTAACCCATACCCTACGCCGTACCCGAAGCCCTCACCGAACCCGTACCCTAAGCCGTACCCTAAGCCTAACCCTAAGCCTAACCCTAACCCTAGGCTACCCTTGACTGCTTCTGCCTCCAATAGATTTCCTAAGCACTAGTGTTTTAAGGAACAACTTAAAAAGAGAATCCTAATGTGATTTCTTTATAATGGGTGTGTTCCTTATCTTATCCTAGTGTCTAAACTCTTCTCCATGGCTGCACCTCCAAATAATATTCCTTTACGTGCTAAGGGGTATCTAGAGAGTGGGATAGGTTTAATAACTACCCTAACACTAACGCGTACCCTAACCCTAACCCCTACCCTAACCCTAACACGTACCCTAATCCTAACCAATACCCTAAACCGAGCCCTAACCCTAACACTAACCCTAACCCTAACCCTAACCCATACCCTACGCCGTACCCGAAGCCCTCCCCGAACCCGTACCCTAAGCCGTACCCTAAGCCGTACGCTAAGCCTAACCCTAACCCTAGGCTACCCTTGACTGCTTCTGCCTCCAATAGATTTCCTAAGCACTAGTGTTTTAAGGAACAGCTTAAAAAGAGAATCCTAATGTGATTTCTTTATAATGGGTGTGTTCCTTATCTTATCCTAGTGTCTAAACTCTTCTCCATGGCTGGACCCCGAAGTAATATTCCTTTACGTGCTAAGGTGTATCTAGAGAGTGGGATAGGTTTACTAACTACCCTAACCCTAACGCGTACCCTAACCCTAACCCCTACCCTAACCCTAACACGTACCCTAATCCTAACCCGTACCCTAAACCGAACCCTAACCCTAACACTAACCCTAACACTAACCCTAAGCCATACCCTACGCCGTACCCGAATCCCTCCCCGAACCCGTACCCTAAACCGTACCCTAAGCCTAACCCTAAGCCTAACCCTAACCCTAGGCTACCCTTGACTGCTTCTGCCTCCAATAGATTTCCTAAGCACTAGTGTTTTAAGGAACAACTTAAAAAGAGAATCCTAATGTCATTTCTTTATAATGTGTGTGTTCCTTATCTTATCCTAGTGTCTAAACTCTTCTCCATGGCTGGACCTCCAAATAATATTCCTTTACGTGCTGAGGGGTATCTAGAGAGTGGGATAGGTTTAATAACTACCCTAACACTAACGCGTACCCTAACCCTAACCCCTACCCTAACACTAACTCGTACCCTAATCCTAAACAATACCCTAAACCGAGCCCTAACCCAAACACTAACCCTAACCCTAACCCTAACCCATACCCTACGCCGTACCCGAAGCCCTCCCCGAACCCGTACCCTAAGCCGTACCCTAAGCCGTACCCTAAGCCTAACCCTAACCCTAGGCTACCCTTGACTGCTTCTGCCTCCAATAGATTTCCTAAGCACTAGTGTTTTAAGGAACAGCTTAAAAAGAGAATCCTAATGTGATTTCTTTATAATGGGTGTGTTCCTTATCTTATCCTAGTGTGTAAACTCTTCCCCATGGCTGGACCTCCAAATAATATTCCTTTACGTGCTAAGGGGTATCTAGAGAGTGGGTTAGGTTTAATAACTACCCTAACACTAATGCGTACCCTAACCCTAACCCCTACCCTTTCGCTAACACGTACCCTAATCCTAACCAATACCCTAAACCGAGCCCTAACCCTAACACTAACCCTAACCCTAACCCTAACCCATACCCTACGCCGTACCAGAAGCCCTCCCCGAACCCGTACCCTAAGCCGTACCCTAAGCCTAACCCTAAGCCTAACCCTAAACGTAGGCTACCCTTGAATGCTTCTGCCTCCAATAGATTTCCTAAGCAGTAGTGTTTTAAGGAACAGCTTAAAAAGAGAATCCTAATGTGATTTCTTTATAATGGGTGTGTTCCTTATCTTATCCTAGTGTCTAAATTCTTCTCCATGGCTGGACCTCCAAATAATATTCCTTTACGTGCTAAGGGGTATCTAGACAGTGGGATAGCTTTAATAACTACCCTAACACTAACGCGTACCCTAACCCTAACCCCTACCCTAACCCTAACACGTACCCTAATCCTAACCAATACCCTAAACCGAGCCCTAACCCTAACACTAACCCTAACCCTAACCCTAACCCATACCCTACGCCGTACACGAAGCCATCCCCGAACCCGTACCCTAAGCCGTACCCTAAGCCTAACCCTAAGGCTAACCCTACCCCTAGGCTACCCTTGACTGCTTCTGCCTCCAATAGATTTCCTAAGCACTAGTGTTTTAAGGAACAACTTAAAAAGAGAATCCTAATGTCATTTCTTTATAATGGGTGTGTTCCTTATCTTATCCTAGTGTCTAAACACTTCTCCATGGCTGGACCTCCAAATAATATTCCTTTACGTGCTGAGGGGTATCTAGAGAGTGGGATAGGTTTAATAACTACCCTAACACTAACACGTACCCTAACCCTAACCCCTACCCTAACACTAACTCGTACCCTAATCCTAAACAATACCCTAAACCGAGACCTAACCCTAACACTAACCCTAACCCTAACCCTAACCCATACCCTACGCCGTACCCGAAGCCCTCCCCGAACCCGTACCCTAAGCCATACCCTAAGCCGTACCCTAAGCCTAACCCTAACCCTAGGCTACCCTTGACTGCTTCTGCCTCCAATAGATTTCCTAAGCACTAGTGTTTTAAGGAACAGCTTAAAAAGAGAATCCTAATGTGATTTCTTTATAATGGGTGTGTTCCTTATCTTATCCTAGTGTCTAAACTCTTCTCCATGGCTGAACCGCCAAATAATATTCCTTGACGTGCTAAGGTGTATCTAGAGAGTGGGATAGGTTTAATAACTACCCTAACCCTAACGCGTACCCTAACCCTAACCCCTACCCTAACCCTAACACGTACCCTAATCCTAACCCGTACCCTAAACCGAGCCCTAACCCTAACACTAACCCTAACCCTAACCCTAACCCATACCCTACGCCGTACCCGAAGCCCTCACCGAACCCGTACCCTAAGCCGTACCCTAAGCCTAACCCTAAGCCTAACCCTAACCCTAGGCTACCCTTGACTGCTTCTGCCTCCAATAGATTTCCTAAGCACTAGTGTTTTAAGGAACAACTTAAAAAGAGAATCCTAATGTGATTTCTTTATAATGGGTGTGTTCCTTATCTTATCCTAGTGTCTAAACTCTTCTCCATGGCTGCACCTCCAAATAATATTCCTTTACGTGCTAAGGGGTATCTAGAGAGTGGGATAGGTTTAATAACTACCCTAACACTAACGCGTACCCTAACCCTAACCCCTACCCTAACCCTAACACGTACCCTAATCCTAACCAATACCCTAAACCGAGCCCTAACCCTAACACTAACCCTAACCCTAACCCTAACCCATACCCTACGCCGTACCCGAAGCCCTCCCCGAACCCGTACCCTAAGCCGTACCCTAAGACGTACGCTAAGCCTAACCCTAACCCTAGGCTACCCTTGACTGCTTCTGCCTCCAATAGATTTCCTAAGCACTAGTGTTTTAAGGAACAGCTTAAAAAGAGAATCCTAATGTGATTTCTTTATAATGGGTGTGTTCCTTATCTTATCCTAGTGTCTAAACTCTTCTCCATGGCTGGACCTCCAAATAATATTCCTTTACGTGCTAAGGGGTATCTAGAGACTGGGATAGGTTTAATAACTACCCTAACACTAACGCGTACCCTAACCCTAACCCCTACCCTATCCCTAACACGTACCCTAATCCTAACCAATACCCTAAACCGAGCCCTAACCCTAACACTAACCCTAACCCTAACCCTAACCCATACCCTACGCCGTACCCGAAGCCCTCCCCGAACCGGTACCCTAAGCCGTACCCTAAGCCGTACCCTAAGCCTAACCCTAACCCTTGGCTACCCTTGACTGCTTCTGCCTCCAATAGATTTTCTAAGCACTAGTGTTTTAAGGAACAGCTTAAAAAGAGAATCCTAATGTGATTTCTTTATAATGGGTGTGTTCCTTATCTTATCCTAGTGTCTAAACTCTTCTCCATGGCTGGACCTCCAAATAATATTCCTTTACGTGCTAAGGGGTATCTAGAGAGTGGGTTAGGTTTAATAACTACCCTAACACTAACGCGTACCCTAACCCTAAACCCTACCCTAACCCTAACACGTACCCTAATCCTAACCAATACCCTATACCGAGCCCTAACCCTAACACTAACCCTAACCCTAACACTAACCCATACCGTACGCCGTACCAGAAGCCCTCCACGAACCCGTACCCTAAGCCGTACCCTAAGCCTAACCCTAAGCCTAACCCTAACCCTAGGCTACCCTTGACTGCTTCTGCCTCCAATAGATTTCCTAAGCACTAGTGTTTTAAGGAACAGCTTAAAAAGAGAATCCTAATGTGATTTCTTTATAATGGGTGTGTTCCTTATCTTATCCTAGTGTCTAAACTCTTCTCCATGGCTGGACCTCCAAATAATATTCCTTTACGTGCTAAGGGGTATCTAGAGCGTGGGTTAGGTTTAATAACTACCCTAACACTAACGCGTACCCTAACCCTAAACCCTACCCTATCGCTAACTCGTACCCTAATCCTAACCCGTACCCTAAACCGAGCCCTAACCCTAACACTAACCCTAACCCTAACCCTAACCCATACCCTACGCCGTACCCGAAGCCCTCCCCGAACCCGTACCCTAAGCCGTACCCTAAGCCGTACCCTAAGCCTAACCCTAACCCTAGGCTACCCTTGACTGCTTCTGCCTCCAATAGATTTCCTAAGCATTAGTGTTTTAAGGAACAGCTTAAAAAGAGAATCCTAATGTGATTTCTTTATAATGGGTGTGTTCCTTATCTTATCCTAGTGTCTAAACTCTTCTCCATGGCTGAACCGCCAAATAATATTCCTTGACGTGCTAAGGTGTATCTAGAGAGTGGGATAGGTTTAATAACTACCGTAACCCTAACGCGTACCCTAACCCTAACCCCTACCCTAACCCTAACACGTACCCTAATCCTAACTCGTACCCTAAACCGAGCCCTAACCCTAACACTAACCCTAACCCTAACCCTAACCCATACCCTACGCCGTACCCGAAGCCCTCACCGTACCCGTACCCTAAGCCGTACCCTAAGCCTAACCCTAAGCCTAACCCTAACCCTAGGCTACCCTTGACTGCTTCTGCCTCCAATAGATTTCCTAAGCACTAGTGTTTTAAGGAACAACTTAAAAAGAGAATCCTAATGTGATTTCTTTATAATGGGTGTGTTCCTTATCTTATCCTAGTGTCTAAACTCTTCTCCATGGCTGCACCTCCAAATAATATTCCTTTACGTGCTAAGGGGTATCTAGAGAGTGGGATAGGTTTAATAACTACCCTAACACTAACGCGTACCCTAACCCTAACCCCTACCCTAACCCTAACACGTACCCTAATCCTAACCAATACCCTAAACCGAGCCCTAACCCTAACACTAACCCTAACCCTAACCCTAACCCATACCCTACGCCGTACCCGAAGCCCTCCCCGAACCCGTACCCTAAGCCGTACCCTAAGCCGTACGCTAAGCCTAACCCTAACCCTAGGCTACCCTTGACTGCTTCTGCCTCCAATAGATTTCCTAAGCACTAGTGTTTTAAGGAACAGCTTAAAAAGAGAATCCTAATGTGATTTCTTTATAATGGGTGTGTTCCTTATCTTATCCTAGTGTCTAAACTCTTCTCCATGGCTGGACCCCGAAATAATATTCCTTTACGTGCTAAGGTGTATCTAGAGAGTGGGATAGGTTTACTAACTACCCTAACCCTAACGCGTACCCTAACCCTAACCCCTACCCTAACCCTAACACGTACCCTAATCCTAACCCGTACCCTAAACCGAACCCTAACCCTAACACTAACCCTAACACTAACCCTAAGCCATACCCTACGCCGTAACCGAATCCCTCACCGAACCCGTACCCTAAGCCGTACGCTAAGCCTAACCCTAAGGCTAACCCTACCCCTAGGCTACCCTTGACTGCTTCTGCCTCCAATAGATTTCCTAAGCACTAGTGTTTTAAGGAACAACTTAAAAAGAGAATCCTAATGTCATTTCTTTATAATGGGTGTGTTCCTTATCTTATCCTAGTGTCTAAACTCTTCTCCATGGCTGGACCTCCAAATAATATTCCTTTACGTGCTGAGGGGTATCTAGAGAGTGGGATAGGTTTAATAACTACCCTAACACTAACACGTACCCTAACCCTAACCCCTACCCTAACACTAACTCGTACCCTAATCCTAAACAATACCCTAAACCGAGCCCTAACCCTAACACTAACCCTAACCCTAACCCTAACCCATACCCTACGCCGTACCCGAAGCCCTCCCCGAACCCGTACCCTAAGCCGTACCCTAAGCCGTACCCTAAGCCTAACCCTAACCCTAGGCTACCCTTGACTGCTTCTGCCTCCAATAGATTTCCTAAGCACTAGTGTTTTAAGGAACAGCTTAAAAAGAGAATCCTAATGTGATTTCTTTATAATGGGTGTGTTCCTTATCTTATCCTAGTGTCTAAACTCTTCTCCATGGCTGAACCGCCAAATAATATTCCTTGACGTGCTAAGGTGTATCTAGAGAGTGGGATAGGTTTAATAACTACCCTAACCCTAACGCGTACCCTAACCCTAACCCCTACCCTAACCCTAACACGTACCCTAATCCTAACCCGTACCCTAAACCGAGCCCTAACCCTAACACTAACCCTAACCCTAATCCTAACCCATACCCTACGCCGTACCCGAAGCCCTCACCGAACCCGTACCCTAAGCCGTACCCTAAGCCTAACCCTAAGCCTAACCCTAACCCTAGGCTACCCTTGACTGCTTCTGCCTCCAATAGATTTCCTAAGCACTAGTGTTTTAAGGAACAACTTAAAAAGAGAATCCTAATGTGATTTCTTTATAATGGGTGTGTTCCTTATCTTATCCTAGTGTCTAAACTCTTCTCCATGGCTGCACCTCCAAATAATATTCCTTTACGTGCTAAGGGGTATCTAGAGAGTGGGATAGGTTTAATAACTACCCTAACACTAACGCGTACCCTAACCCTAACCCCTACCCTAACCCTAACACGTCCCCTAATCCTAACCAATACCCTAAACCGAGCCCTAACCCTAACACTAACCCTAACCCTAACCCTAACCCATACCCTACGCCGTACCCGAAGCCCTCCCCGAACCCGTACCCTAAGCCGTACCCTAAGCCGTACCCTAAGCCTAACCCTAACCCTAGGCTACCCTTGACTGCTTCTGCCTCCAATAGATTTCCTAAGCACTAGTGTTTTAAGGAACAGCTTAAAAAGAGAATCCTAATGTGATTTCTTTATAATGGGTGTGTTCCTTATCTTATCCTAGTGTCTAAACTCTTCTCCATGGCTGGACCCCGAAATAATATTCCTTTACGTGCTAAGGTGTATCTAGAGAGTGGGATAGGTTTACTAACTACCCTAACCCTAACGCGTACCCTAACCCTAACCCCTACCCTAACCCTAACACGTACCCTAATCCTAACCCGTACCCTAAACCAAACCCTAACCCTAACACTAACCCTAACACTAACCCTAAGCCATACCCTACGCCGTACCCGAATCCCTCCCCGAACCCGTACCCTAAGCCGTACCCTAAGCCGTACCCTAAGCCTAACCCTACCCCTAGGCTACCCTTGACTGCTTCTGCCTCCAATAGATTTCCTAAGCACTAGTGTTTTAAGGAACAACTTAAAAAGAGAATCCTAATGTCATTTCTTTATAATGTGTGTGTTCCTTATCTTATCCTAGTGTCTAAACTCTTCTCCATGGCTGGACCTCCAAATAATATTCCTTTACGTGCTGAGGGGTATCTAGAGAGTGGGATAGGTTTAATAACTACCCTAACACTAACACGTACCCTAACCCTAACGCCTATCCTAACACTAACTCGTACCCTAATCCTAAACAATACCCTAAACCGAGCCCTAACCATAACACTAACCCTAACCCTAACCCTAACCCATACCCTACGCCGTACCCGAAGCCCTCCCCGAACCCGTACCCTAAGCCGTACCCTAAGCCGTACCCTAAGCCTAACCCTAACCCTAGGCTACCCTTGACTGCTTCTGCCTCCAATAGATTTCCTAAGCACTAGTGTTTTAAGGAACAGCTTAAAAAGAGAATCCTAATGTGATTTCTTTATAATGGGTGTGTTCCTTATCTTATCCTAGTGTCTAAACTCTTCTCCATGGCTGAACCGCCAAATAATATTCCTTGACGTGCTAAGGTGTATCTAGAGAGTGGGATAGGTTTAATAACTACCCTAACCCTAACGCGTACCCTAACCCTAACCCCTACCCTAACCCTAACACGTACCCTAATCCTAACCCTTACCCTAAACCGAGCCCTAACCCTAACACTAACCCTAACCCTAACCCTAACCCATACCCTACGCCGTACCCGAAGCCCTCACCGAACCCGTACCCTAAACCGTACCCTAAGCCTAACCCTAAGCCTAACCCTAACCCTAGGCTACCCTTGACTGCTTCTGCCTCCAATAGATTTCCTAAGCACTAGTGTTTTAAGGAACAACTTAAAAAGAGAATCCTAATGTCATTTCTTTATAATGTGTGTGTTCCTTATCTTATCCTAGTGTCTAAACTCTTCTCCATGGCTGGACCTCCACATAATATTCCTTTACGTGCTGAGGGGTATCTAGAGAGTGGGATAGGTTTAATAACTACCCTAACACTAACGCGTACCCTAACCCTAACCCCTACCCTAACACTAACTCGTACCCTAATCCTAAACAATACCCTAAACCGAGCCCTAACCCAAACACTAACCCTAACCCTAACCCTAACCCATACCCTACGCCGTACCCGAAGCCCTCCCCGAACCCGTACCCTAAGCCGTACCCTAAGCCGTACCCTAAGCCTAACCATAACCCTAGGCTACCCTTGACTGCTTCTGCCTCCAATAGATTTCCTAAGCACTAGTGTTTTAAGGAACAGCTTAAAAAGAGAATCCTAATGTGATTTCTTTATAATGGGTGTGTTCCTTATCTTATCCTAGTGTGTAAACTCTTCTCCATGGCTGGACCTCCAAATAATATTCCTTTACGTGCTAAGGGGTATCTAGAGAGTGGGTTAGGTTTAATAACTACCCTAACACTAATGCGTACCCTAACCCTAACCCCTACCCTTTCGCTAACACGTACCCTAATCCTAACCAATACCCTAAACCGAGCCCTAACCCTAACACTAACCCTAACCGTAACCCTAACCCATACCCTACGCCGTACCAGAAGCCCTCCCCGAACCCGTACCCTAAGCCGTACCCTAAGCCTAACCCTAAGCCTAACCCTAAACGTAGGCTACCCTTGAATGCTTCTGCCTCCAATAGATTTCCTAAGCAGTAGTGTTTTAAGGAACAGCTTAAAAAGAGAATCCTAATGTGATTTCTTTATAATGGGTGTGTTCCTTATCTTATCCTAGTGTCTAAATTCTTCTCCATGGCTGGACCTCCAAATAATATTCCTTTACGTGCTAAGGGGTATCTAGAGAGTGGGATAGCTTTAATAACTACCCTAACACTAACGCGTACCCTAACCCTAACCCCTACCCTAACCCTAACACGTACCCTAATCCTAACCAATACCCTAAACCGAGCCCTAACCCTAACACTAACCCTAACCCTAACCCTAACCCATACCCTACGCCGTACACGAAGCCATCCCCGAACCCGTACCCTAAGCCGTACCCTAAGCCGTACCCTAAGCCTAACCCTAACCCTAGGCTACCCTTGACTGCTTCTGCCTCCAATAGATTTCCTAAGCACTAGTGTTTTAAGGAACAGCTTAAAAAGAGAATCCTAATGTGATTTCTTTATAATGGGTGTGTTCCTTATCTTATCCTAGTGTCTAAACTCTTCTCCATGGCTGAACCTCCAAATAATATTCCTTTACGTGCTAAGGGGTATCTAGAGAGTGGTTTAGGTTTAATAACTACCCTAACACTAACGCGTACCCTAACCCTAAACCCTACCCAAACCCTAACACGTACCCTAATCCTAACCAATACCCTATACCGAGCCCTAACCCTAACACTAACCCTAACCCTAACCCTAACCCATACCCTACGCCGTACCAGAAGCCCTCCCCGAACCCGTACCCTAAGCCGTACCCTAAGCCGTACCCTAAGCCTAACCCTAACCCTAGGCTACCCTTGGATGCTTCTGCCTCCAATAGATTTCCTAAGCACTAGTGTTTTAAGGAACAGCTTAAAAAGAGAATCCTAATGTGATTTCTTTATAATGGGTTTGTTCCTTATCTTATCCTAGTGTCTAAACTCTTCTCCATGGCTGGACCTCCAAATAATATTCCTTTATGTGCTAAGGGGTATCTAGAGAATGGGATAGGTTTAATAACTACCCTAACACTAACGCGTACCCTAACCCTAACCCCTACCCTAACCATAACACGTACCTTAATCCTAACCAATACCCTAAACCGAGCCCTAACCCTAACACTAATCCTAACCCTAACCCTAACCCATACCCTACGCCGTACCCGAAGCCCTCCCCAAACCCGTACCCTAAGCCGTACCCTAAGCCGTACCCTAAGCCTAACCCTAACCCTAGGCTACCCTTGACTGCTTCTGCCTCCAATAGATTTCCTAAGCACTAGTGTTTTAAGGAACAGCTTAAAAAGAGAATCCTAATGTGATTTCTTTATAATGGGTGTGTTCCTTATCTTATCCTAGTGTCTAAACTCTTCTCCATGGCTGGACCTCCAAATAATATTCCTTTACGTGCTAAGGGGTATCTAGAGCGTGGGTTAGGTTTAATAACTACCCTAACACTAACGCGTACCCTAACCCTAACCCCTACCCTAACCCTAACACGTACACTAATCCTAACCAATACCCTAAACCGAGCCCTAACCCTAACACTAACCCTAACCCTAACCCTAACCCATACCCTACGCCGTACCCGAAGCCCTCCCCGAACCGGTAACCTAAGCCGTACCCTAAGCCGTACCCTAAGCCTAACCCTAACCCTAGGCTACCCTTGACTGCTTCTGCCTCCAATAGATTTTCTAAGCACTAGTGTTTTAAGGAACAGCTTAAAAAGAGAATCCTAATGTGATTTCTTTATAATGGGTGTGTTCCTTATCTTATCCTAGTGTCTAAACTCTTCTCCATGGCTGGACCTCCAAATAATATTCCTTTACGTGCTAAGGGGTATCTAGAGAGTGGGTTAGGTTTAATAACTACCCTAACACTAACGCGTACCCTAACCCTAAACCCTACCCTAACCCTAACACGTACCCTAATCCTAACCAATACCCTATACCGAGCCCTAACCCTAACACTAACCCTAACCCTAACACTAACCCATACCCTACGCCTTACCAGAAGCCCTCCACGAACCCGTACCCTAAGCCGTACCCTAAGCCTAACCCTAAGCCTAACCCTAACCCTAGGCTACCCTTGACTGCTTCTGCCTCCAATAGATTTCCTAAGCACTAGTGTTTTAAGGAACTGCTTAAAAAGAGAATCCTAATGTGATTTCTTTATAATGGGTGTGTTCCTTATCTTATCCTAGTGTCTAAACTCTTCTCCATGGCTGGACCTCCAAATAATATTCCTTTACGTGCTAAGGGGTATCTAGAGCGTGGGTTAGGTTTAATAACTACCCTAACACTAACGCGTACCCTAACCCTAAACCCTACCCTAACCCTAACACGTACCCTAATCCTAACCAATACCCTATACCGAGCCCTAACCCTAACACTAACCCTAACCCTAACACTAACCCATACCCTACGCCGTACCAGAAGCCCTCCACGAACCCGTACCCTAAGCCGTACCCTAAGCCTAACCCTAAGCCTAACCCTAACCCTAGGCTACCCTTGACTGCTTCTGCCTCCAATAGATTTCCTAAGCACTAGTGTTTTAAGGAACAGCTTAAAAAGAGAATCCTAATGTGATTTCTTTATAATGGGTGTGTTCCTTATCTTATCCTAGTGCCTAAACTCTTCTCCATGGCTGGACCTCCAAATAATATTCCTTTACGTGCTAAGGGGTATCTAGAGAGTGGGTTAGGTTTAATAACTACCCTAACACTAACGCGTACCCTAACCCTAAACCCTACCCTAACCCTAACACGTACCCTAATCCTAACCAATACCCTATACCGAGCCCTAACCCTAACACTAACCCTAACCCTAACACTAACCCATACCCTACGCCGTACCAGAAGCCCTCCACGAACCCGTACCCTAAGCCGTACCCTAAGCCTAACCCTAAGCCTAACCCTAACCCTAGGCTACCCTTGACTGCTTCTGCCTCCAATAGATTTCCTAAGCACTAGTGTTTTAAGGAACAGCTTAAAAAGAGAATCCTAATGTGATTTCTTTATAATGGGTGTGTTCCTTATCTTATCCTAGTGTCTAAACTCTTCTCCATGGCTGGACCTCCAAATAATATTCCTTTACGTGCTAAGGGGTATCTAGAGCGTGGGTTAGGTTTAATAACTACCCTAACACTAACGCGTACCCTAACCCTAAACCCTACCCTATCGCTAACTCGTACCCTAATCCTAACCCGTACCCTAAACCGAGCCCTAACCCTAACACTAACCCTAACCCTAACCCTAACCCATACCCTACGCCGTACCCGAAGCCCTCCCCGAACCCGTACCCTAAGCCGTACCCTAAGCCGTACCCTAAGCCTAACCCTAACCCTAGGCTACCCTTGACTGCTTCTGCCTCCAATAGATTTCCTAAGCATTAGTGTTTTAAGGAACAGCTTAAAAAGAGAATCCTAATGTGATTTCTTTATAATGGGTGTGTTCCTTATCTTATCCTAGTGTCTAAACTCTTCTCCATGGCTGAACCGCCAAATAATATTCCTTGACGTGCTAAGGTGTATCTAGAGAGTGGGATAGGTTTAATAACTACCGTAACCCTAACGCGTACCCTAACCCTAACCCCTACCCTAACCCTAACACGTACCCTAATCCTAACTCGTACCCTAAACCGAGCCCTAACCCTAACACTAACCCTAACCCTAACCCTAACCCATACCCTACGCCGTACCCGAAGCCCTCACCGAACCCGTACCCTAAGCCGTACCCTAAGCCTAACCCTAAGCCTAACCCTAACCCTAGGCTACCCTTGACTGCTTCTGCCTCCAATAGATTTCCTAAGCACTAGTGTTTTAAGGAACAACTTAAAAAGAGAATCCTAATGTGATTTCTTTATAATGGGTGTGTTCCTTATCTTATCCTAGTGTCTAAACTCTTCTCCATGGCTGCACCTCCAAATAATATTCCTTTACGTGCTAAGGGGTATCTAGAGAGTGGGATAGGTTTAATAACTACCCTAACACTAACGCGTACCCTAACCCTAACCCGTACCCTAACCCTAACACGTACCCTAATCCTAACCAATACCCTAAACCGAGCCCTAACCCTAACACTAACCCTAACCCTAACCCTAACCCATACCCTACGCCGTACCCGAAGCCCTCCCCGAACCCGTACCCTAAGCCGTACCCTAAGCCGTACGCTAAGCCTAACCCTAACCCTAGGCTACCCTTGACTGCTTCTGCCTCCAATAGATTTCCTAAGCACTAGTGTTTTAAGGAACAGCTTAAAAAGAGAATCCTAATGTGATTTCTTTATAATGGGTGTGTTCCTTATCTTATCCTAGTGTCTAAACTCTTCTCCATGGCTGGACCCCGAAATAATATTCCTTTACGTGCTAAGGTGTATCTAGAGAGTGGGATAGGTTTACTAACTACCCTAACCCTAACGCGTACCCTAACCCTAACCCCTACCCTAACCCTAACACGTACCCTAATCCTAACCCGTACCCTAAACCGAACCCTAACCCTAACACTAACCCTAACACTAACCCTAAGCCATACCCTACGCCGTAACCGAATCCCTCACCGAACCCGTACCCTAAGCCGTACGCTAAGCCTAACCCTAAGGCTAACCCTACCCCTAGGCTACCCTTGACTGCTTCTGCCTCCAATAGATTTCCTAAGCACTAGTGTTTTAAGGAACAACTTAAAAAGAGAATCCTAATGTCATTTCTTTATAATGGGTGTGTTCCTTATCTTATCCTAGTGTCTAAACTCTTCTCCATGGCTGGACCTCCAAATAATATTCCTTTACGTGCTGAGGGGTATCTAGAGAGTGGGATAGGTTTAATAACTACCCTAACACTAACACGTACCCTAACCCTAACCCCTACCCTAACACTAACTCGTACCCTAATCCTAAACAATACCCTAAACCGAGCCCTAACCCTAACACTAACCCTAACCCTAACCCTAACCCATACCCTACGCCGTACCCGAAGCCCTCCCCGAACCCGTACCCTAAGCCGTACCCTAAGCCGTACCCTAAGCCTAACCCTAACCCTAGGCTACCCTTGACTGCTTCTGCCTCCAATAGATTTCCTAAGCACTAGTGTTTTAAGGAACAGCTTAAAAAGAGAATCCTAATGTGATTTCTTTATAATGGGTGTGTTCCTTATCTTATCCTAGTGTCTAAACTCTTCTCCATGGCTGAACCGCCAAATAATATTCCTTGACGTGCTAAGGTGTATCTAGAGAGTGGGATAGGTTTAATAACTACCCTAACCCTAACGCGTACCCTAACCCTAACCCCTACCCTAACCCTAACACGTACCCTAATCCTAACCCGTACCCTAAACCGAGCCCTAACCCTAACACTAACCCTAACCCTAATCCTAACCCATACCCTACGCCGTACCCGAAGCCCTCACCGAACCCGTACCCTAAGCCGTACCCTAAGCCTAACCCTAAGCCTAACCCTAACCCTAGGCTACCCTTGACTGCTTCTGCCTCCAATAGATTTCCTAAGCACTAGTGTTTTAAGGAACAACTTAAAAAGAGAATCCTAATGTGATTTCTTTATAATGGGTGTGTTCCTTATCTTATCCTAGTGTCTAAACTCTTCTCCATGGCTGCACCTCCAAATAATATTCCTTTACGTGCTAAGGGGTATCTAGAGAGTGGGATAGGTTTAATAACTACCCTAACACTAACGCGTACCCTAACCCTAACCCCTACCCTAACCCTAACACGTACCCTAATCCTAACCAATACCCTAAACCGAGCCCTAACCCTAACACTAACCCTAACCCTAACCCTAACCCATACCCTACGCCGTACCCGAAGCCCTCCCCGAACCCGTACCCTAAGCCGTACCCTAAGCCGTACCCTAAGCCTAACCCTAACCCTAGGCTACCCTTGACTGCTTCTGCCTCCAATAGATTTCCTAAGCACTAGTGTTTTAAGGAACAGCTTAAAAAGAGAATCCTAATGTGATTTCTTTATAATGGGTGTGTTCCTTATCTTATCCTAGTGTCTAAACTCTTCTCCATGGCTGGACCCCGAAATAATATTCCTTTACGTGCTAAGGTGTATCTAGAGAGTGGGATAGGTTTACTAACTACCCTAACCCTAACGCGTACCCTAACCCTAACCCCTACCCTAACCCTAACACGTACCCTAATCCTAATCCGTACCCTAAACCGAACCCTAACCCTAACACTAACCCTAACACTAACCCTAAGCCATACCCTACGCCGTACCCGAATCCCTCACCGAACCCGTACCCTAAGCCGTACGCTAAGCCTAACCCTAAGCCTAACCCTACCCCTAGGCTACCCTTGACTGCTTCTGCCTCCAATAGATTTCCTAAGCACTAGTGTTTTAAGGAACAACTTAAAAAGAGAATCCTAATGTCATTTCTTTATAATGTGTGTGTTCCTTATCTTATCCTAGTGTCTAAACTCTTCTCCATGGCTGGACCTCCAAATAATATTCCTTTACGTGCTGAGGGGTATCTAGAGAGTGGGATAGGTTTAATAACTACCCTAACACTAACACGTACCCTAACCCTAACGCCTACCCTAACACTAACTCGTACCCTAATCCTAAACAATACCCTAAACCGAGCCCTAACCATAACACTAACCCTAACCCTAACCCTAACCCATACCCTACGCCGTACCCGAAGCCCTCCCCGAACCCGTACCCTAAGCCGTACCCTAAGCCGTACCCTAAGCCTAACCCTAACCCTAGGCTACCCTTGACTGCTTCTGCCTCCAATAGATTTCCTAAGCACTAGTGTTTTAAGGAACAGCTTAAAAAGAGAATCCTAATGTGATTTCTTTATAATGGGTGTGTTCCTTATCTTATCCTAGTGTCTAAACTCTTCTCCATGGCTGAACCGCCAAATAATATTCCTTGACGTGCTAAGGTGTATCTAGAGAGTGGGATAGGTTTAATAACTACCCTAACCCTAACGCGTACCCTAACCCTAACCCCTACCCTAACCCTAACACGTACCCTAATCCTAACCCGTACCCTAAACCGAGCCCTAACCCTAACACTAACCCTAACCCTAACCCTAACCCATACCCTACGCCGTACCCGAAGCCCTCCCCGAACCCGTACCCTAAGCCGTACCCTAAGCCTAACCCTAAGCCTAACCCTAACCCTAGGCTACCCTTGACTGCTTCTGCCTCCAATAGATTTCCTAAGCACTAGTGTTTTAAGGAACAACTTAAAAAGAGAATCCTAATGTGATTTCTTTATAATGGGTGTGTTCCTTATCTTATCCTAGTGTCTAAACTCTTCTCCATGGCTGCACCTCCAAATAATATTCCTTTACGTGCTAAGGGGTATCTAGAGAGTGGGATAGGTTTAATAACTACCCTAACACTAACGCGTACCCTAACCCTAACCCCTACCCTAACCCTAACACGTACCCTAATCCTAACCAATACCCTAAACCGAGCCCTAACCCTAACACTAACCCTAACCCTAACCCTAACCCATACCCTACGCCGTACCCGAAGCCCTCCCCGAACCCGTACCCTAAGCCGTACCCTAAGCCGTACGCTAAGCCTAACCCTAACCCTAGGCTACCCTTGACTGCTTCTGCCTCCAATAGATTTCCTAAGCACTAGTGTTTTAAGGAACAGCTTAAAAAGAGAATCCTAATGTGATTTCTTTATAATGGGTGTGTTCCTTATCTTATCCTAGTGTCTAAACTCTTCTCCATGGCTGGACCCCGAAATAATATTCCTTTACGTGCTAAGGTGTATCTAGAGAGTGGGATAGGTTTACTAACTACCCTAACCCTAACGCGTACCCTAACCCTAACCCCTACCCTAACCCTAACACGTACCCTAATCCTAACCCGTACCCTAAACCGAACCCTAACCCTAACACTAACCCTAACACTAACCCTAAGCCATACCCTACGCCGTACCCGAATCCCTCCCCGAACCCGTACCCTAAACCGTACCCTAAGCCGTACCCTAAGCCTAACCCTAACCCTAGGCTACCCTTGGATGCTTCTGCCTCCAATAGATTTCCTAAGCACTAGTGTTTTAAGGAACAGCTTAAAAAGAGAATCCTAATGTGATTTGTTTATAATGGGTTTGTTCCTTATCTTATGCTAGTGTCTAAACTCTTCTCCATGGCTGGACCTCCAAATAATATTCCTTTATGTGCTAAGGGGTATCTAGAGAATGGGATAGGTTTAATAACTACCCTAACACTAAAGCGTACCCTAACCCTAACCCCTACCCTAACCATAACACGTACCTTACTCCTAACCAATACCCTAAACCGAGCCCTAACCCTAACACTAAACCTAACCCTAACCCTAACCCATACCCTACGCCGTACCCGAAGCCCTCCCCAAACCCGTACCCTAAGCCGTACCCTAAGCCGTACCCTAAGCCTAACCCTAACCCTAGGCTACCCTTGACTGCTTCTGCCTCCAATAGATTTCCTAAGCACTAGTGTTTTAAGGAACAGCTTAAAAAGGGAATCCTAATGTGATTTCTTTATAATGGGTGTGTTCCTTATCTTATCCTAGTGTCTAAACTCTTCTCCATGGCTGAACCGCCAAATAATATTCCTTGACGTGCTAAGGTGTATCTAGAGAGTGGGATAGGTTTAATAACTACCCTAACCCTAACGCGTACCCTAACCCTAACCCCTACCCTAACCCTAACACGTACCCTAATCCTAACCCGTACCCTAAACCGAACCCTAACCCTAACACTAACCCTAACACTAACCCTAAGCCATACCCTACGCCGTAACCGAATCCCTCACCGAACCCGTACCCTAAGCCGTACGCTAAGCCTAACCCTAAGGCTAACACTACCCCTAGGCTACCCTTGACTGCTTCTGCCTCCAATAGATTTCCTAAGCACTAGTGTTTTAAGGAACAACTTAAAAAGAGAATCCTAATGTGATTTCTTTATAATGGGTGTGTTCCTTATCTTATCCTAGTGTCTAAACTCTTCTCCATGGCTGGACCCCGAAATAATATTCCTTTACGTGCTAAGGTGTATCTAGAGAGTGGGATAGGTTTACTAACTACCCTAACCCTAACGCGTACCCTAACCCTAACCCCTACCCTAACCCTAACACGTACCCTAATCCTAACCCGTACCCTAAACCGAACCCTAACCCTAACACTAACCCTAACACTAACCCTAAGCCATACCCTACGCCGTACCCGAATCCCTCACCGAACCCGTACCCTAAGCCGTACGCTAAGCCTAACCCTAAGCCTAACCCTACCCCTAGGCTACCCTTGACTGCTTCTGCCTCCAATAGATTTCCTAAGCACTAGTGTTTTAAGGAACAACTTAAAAAGAGAATCCTAATGTCATTTCTTTATAATGTGTGTGTTCCTTATCTTATCCTAGTGTCTAAACTCTTCTCCATGGCTGGACCTCCAAATAATATTCCTTTACGTGCTGAGGGGTATCTAGAGAGTGGGATAGGTTTAATAACTACCCTAACACTAACACGTACCCTAACCCTAACGCCTACCCTAACACTAACTCGTACCCTAATCCTAAACAATACCCTAAACCGAGCCCTAACCATAACACTAACCCTAACCCTAACCCTAACCCATACCCTACGCCGTACCCGAAGCCCTCCCCGAACCCGTACCCTAAGCCGTACCCTAAGCCGTACCCTAAGCCTAACCCTAACCCTAGGCTACCCTTGACTGCTTCTGCCTCCAATAGATTTCCTAAGCACTAGTGTTTTAAGGAACAGCTTAAAAAGAGAATCCTAATGTGATTTCTTTATAATGGGTGTGTTCCTTATCTTATCCTAGTGTCTAAACTCTTCTCCATGGCTGAACCGCCAAATAATATTCCTTGACGTGCTAAGGTGTATCTAGAGAGTGGGATAGGTTTAATAACTACCCTAACCCTAACGCGTACCCTAACCCTAACCCCTACCCTAACCCTAACACGTACCCTAATCCTAACCCGTACCCTAAACCGAGCCCTAACCCTAACACTAACCCTAACCCTAACCCTAACCCATACCCTACGCCGTACCCGAAGCCCTCCCCGAACCCGTACCCTAAGCCGTACCCTAAGCCTAACCCTAAGCCTAACCCTAACCCTAGGCTACCCTTGACTGCTTCTGCCTCCAATAGATTTCCTAAGCACTAGTGTTTTAAGGAACAGCTTAAAAAGAGAATCCTAATGTGATTTCTTTATAATGGGTTTGTTCCTTATCTTATCCTAGTGTCTAAACTCTTCTCCATGGCTGGACCTCCAAATAATATTCCTTTATGTGCTAAGGGGTATCTAGAGAATGGGATAGGTTTAATAACTACCCTAACACTAACGCGTACCCTAACCCTAACCCCTACCCAAACCATAACACGTACCTTAATCCTAACCAATACCCTAAACCGAGCCCTAACCCTAACACTAACCCTAACCCTAACCCTAACCCATACCCTACGCCGTACCCGAAGCCCTCCCCAAACCCGTACCCTAAGCCGTACCCTAAGCCGTACCCTAAGCCTAACCCTAACCCTAGGCTACCCTTGACTGCTTCTGCCTCCAATAGATTTCCTAAGCACTAGTGTTTTAAGGAACAACTTAAAAAGAGAATCCTAATGTGATTTCTTTATAATGGGTGTGTTCCTTATCTTATCCTAGTGTCTAAACTCTTCTCCATGGCTGCACCTCCAAATAATATTCCTTTACGTGCTAAGGGGTATCTAGAGAGTGGGATAGGTTTAATAACTACCCTAACACTAACGCGTACCCTAACCCTAACCCCTACCCTAACCCTAACACGTACCCTAATCCTAACCAATACCCTAAACCGAGCCCTAACCCTAACACTAACCCTAACCCTAACCCTAACCCATACCCTACGCCGTACCCGAAGCCCTCCCCGAACCCGTACCCTAAGCCGTACCCTAAGCCGTACGCTAAGCCTAACCCTAACCCTAGGCTACCCTTGACTGCTTCTGCCTCCAATAGATTTCCTAAGCACTAGTGTTTTAAGGAACAGCTTAAAAAGAGAATCCTAATGTGATTTCTTTATAATGGGTGTGTTCCTTATCTTATCCTAGTGTCTAAACTCTTCTCCATGGCTGGACCCCGAAATAATATTCCTTTACGTGCTAAGGTGTATCTAGAGAGTGGGATAGGTTTACTAACTACCCTAACCCTAACGCGTACCCTAACCCTAACCCCTACCCTAACCCTAACACGTACCCTAATCCTAACCCGTACCCTAAACCGAACCCTAACCCTAACACTAACCCTAACACTAACCCTAAGCCATACCCTACGCCGTACCCGAATCCCTCCCCGAACCCGTACCCTAAACCGTACCCTAAGCCGTACCCTAAGCCTAACCCTAACCCTAGGCTACCCTTGGATGCTTCTGCCTCCAATAGATTTCCTAAGCACTAGTGTTTTAAGGAACAGCTTAAAAAGAGAATCCTAATGTGATTTGTTTATAATGGGTTTGTTCCTTATCTTATGCTAGTGTCTAAACTCTTCTCCATGGCTGGACCTCCAAATAATATTCCTTTATGTGCTAAGGGGTATCTAGAGAATGGGATAGGTTTAATAACTACCCTAACACTAAAGCGTACCCTAACCCTAACCCCTACCCTAACCATAACACGTACCTTAATCCTAACCAATACCCTAAACCGAGCCCTAACCCTAACACTAAACCTAACCCTAACCCTAACCCATACCCTACGCCGTACCCGAAGCCCTCCCCAAACCCGTACCCTAAGCCGTACCCTAAGCCGTACCCTAAGCCTAACCCTAACCCTAGGCTACCCTTGACTGCTTCTGCCTCCAATAGATTTCCTAAGCACTAGTGTTTTAAGGAACAGCTTAAAAAGGGAATCCTAATGTGATTTCTTTATAATGGGTGTGTTCCTTATCTTATCCTAGTGTCTAAACTCTTCTCCATGGCTGAACCGCCAAATAATATTCCTTGACGTGCTAAGGTGTATCTAGAGAGTGGGATAGGTTTAATAACTACCCTAACCCTAACGCGTACCCTAACCCTAACCCCTACCCTAACCCTAACACGTACCCTAATCCTAACCCGTACCCTAAACCGAACCCTAACCCTAACACTAACCCTAACACTAACCCTAAGCCATACCCTACGCCGTAACCGAATCCCTCACCGAACCCGTACCCTAAGCCGTACGCTAAGCCTAACCCTAAGGCTAACACTACCCCTAGGCTACCCTTGACTGCTTCTGCCTCCAATAGATTTCCTAAGCACTAGTGTTTTAAGGAACAACTTAAAAAGAGAATCCTAATGTGATTTCTTTATAATGGGTGTGTTCCTTATCTTATCCTAGTGTCTAAACTCTTCTCCATGGCTGGACCCCGAAATAATATTCCTTTACGTGCTAAGGTGTATCTAGAGAGTGGGATAGGTTTACTAACTACCCTAACCCTAACGCGTACCCTAACCCTAACCCCTACCCTAACCCTAACACGTACCCTAATCCTAACCCGTACCCTAAACCGAACCCTAACCCTAACACTAACCCTAACACTAACCCTAAGCCATACCCTACGCCGTACCCGAATCCCTCACCGAACCCGTACCCTAAGCCGTACGCTAAGCCTAACCCTAAGCCTAACCCTACCCCTAGGCTACCCTTGACTGCTTCTGCCTCCAATAGATTTCCTAAGCACTAGTGTTTTAAGGAACAACTTAAAAAGAGAATCCTAATGTCATTTCTTTATAATGTGTGTGTTCCTTATCTTATCCTAGTGTCTAAACTCTTCTCCATGGCTGGACCTCCAAATAATATTCCTTTACGTGCTGAGGGGTATCTAGAGAGTGGGATAGGTTTAATAACTACCCTAACACTAACACGTACCCTAACCCTAACGCCTACCCTAACACTAACTCGTACCCTAATCCTAAACAATACCCTAAACCGAGCCCTAACCATAACACTAACCCTAACCCTAACCCTAACCCATACCCTACGCCGTACCCGAAGCCCTCCCCGAACCCGTACCCTAAGCCGTACCCTAAGCCGTACCCTAAGCCTAACCCTAACCCTAGGCTACCCTTGACTGCTTCTGCCTCCAATAGATTTCCTAAGCACTAGTGTTTTAAGGAACAGCTTAAAAAGAGAATCCTAATGTGATTTCTTTATAATGGGTGTGTTCCTTATCTTATCCTAGTGTCTAAACTCTTCTCCATGGCTGAACCGCCAAATAATATTCCTTGACGTGCTAAGGTGTATCTAGAGAGTGGGATAGGTTTAATAACTACCCTAACCCTAACGCGTACCCTAACCCTAACCCCTACCCTAACCCTAACACGTACCCTAATCCTAACCCGTACCCTAAACCGAGCCCTAACCCTAACACTAACCCTAACCCTAACCCTAACCCATACCCTACGCCGTACCCGAAGCCCTCCCCGAACCCGTACCCTAAGCCGTACCCTAAGCCTAACCCTAAGCCTAACCCTAACCCTAGGCTACCCTTGACTGCTTCTGCCTCCAATAGATTTCCTAAGCACTAGTGTTTTAAGGAACAGCTTAAAAAGAGAATCCTAATGTGATTTCTTTATAATGGGTTTGTTCCTTATCTTATCCTAGTGTCTAAACTCTTCTCCATGGCTGGACCTCCAAATAATATTCCTTTATGTGCTAAGGGGTATCTAGAGAATGGGATAGGTTTAATAACTACCCTAACACTAACGCGTACCCTAACCCTAACCCCTACCCAAACCATAACACGTACCTTAATCCTAACCAATACCCTAAACCGAGCCCTAACCCTAACACTAACCCTAACCCTAACCCTAACCCATACCCTACGCCGTACCCGAAGCCCTCCCCAAACCCGTACCCTAAGCCGTACCCTAAGCCGTACCCTAAGCCTAACCCTAACCCTAGGCTACCCTTGACTGCTTCTGCCTCCAATAGATTTCCTAAGCACTAGTGTTTTAAGGAACAGCTTAAAAAGAGAATCCTAATGTGATTTCTTTATAATGGGTGTGTTCCTTATCTTATCCTAGTTTCTAAACTCTTCTCCATGGCTGGACCTCCAAATAATATTCCTTTACGTGCTAAGGGGTATCTAGAGACTGGGATAGGTTTAATAACTAGCCTAACACTAACGCGTACCCTAACCCTAACCCCTACCCTATCCCTAACACGTACCCTAATCCTAACCAATACCTTAAACCGAGCCCTAACCCTAACACTAACCCTAACCCTAACCCTAACCCATACCCTACGCCGTACCCGAAGCCCTCCCCGAACCGGTACCCTAAGCCGTACCCTAAGCCGTACCCTAAGCCTAACCCTAACCCTAGGCTACCCTTGACTGCTTCTGCCTCCAATAGATTTTCTAAGCACTAGTGTTTTAAGGAACAGCTTAAAAAGAGAATCCTAATGTGATTTCTTTATAATGGGTGTGTTCCTTATCTTATCCTAGTGTCTAAACTCTTCTCCATGGCTGGACCTCCAAATAATATTCCTTTACGTGCTAAGGGGTATCTAGAGAGTGGGTTAGGTTTAATAACTACCCTATCACTAACGCGTACCCTAACCCTAAACCCTACCCTAACCCTAACACGTACCCTAATCCTAACCAATAGCCTATACCGAGCCCTAACCCTAACACTAACCCTAACCCTAACACTAACCCATACCCTACGCCGTACCAGAAGCCCTCCACGAACCCGTACCCTAAGCCGTACCCTAAGCCTAACCCTAAGCCTAACCCTAACCCTAGGCTACCCTTGACTGCTTCTGCCTCCAATAGATTTCCTAAGCACTAGTGTTTTAAGGAACAACTTAAAAAGAGAATCCTAATGTCATTTCTTTATAATGGGTGTGTTCCTTATCTTATCCTAGTGTCTAAACTCTTCTCCATGGCTGGACCTCCAAATAATATTCCTTTACGTGCTGAGGGGTATCTAGAGAGTGGGATAGGTTTAATAACTACCCTAACACTAACACGTACCCTAACCCTAACCCCTACCCTAACACTAACTCGTACCCTAATCCTAAACAATACCCTAAACCGAGCCCTAACCCTAACACTAACCCTAACCCTAACCCTAACCCATACCCTACGCCGTACCCGAAGCCCTCCCCGAACCCGTACCCTAAGCCGTACCCTAAGCCGTACCCTAAGCCTAACCCTAACCCTAGGCTACCCTTGACTGCTTCTGCCTCCAATAGATTTCTTAAGCACTAGTGTTTTAAGGAACAGCTTAAAAAGAGAATCCTAATGTGATTTCTTTATAATGGGTGTGTTCCTTATCTTATCCTAGTGTCTAAACTCTTCTCCATGGCTGAACCGCCAAATAATATTCCTTGACGTGCTAAGGTGTATCTAGAGAGTGGGATAGGTTTAATAACTACCCTAACCCTAACGCGTACCCTAACCCTAACCCCTACCCTAACCCTAACACGTACCCTAATCCTAACCCGTACCCTAAACCGAACCCTAACCCTAACACTAACCCTAACACTAACCCTAAGCCATACCCTACGCCGTAACCGAATCCCTCACCGAACCCGTACCCTAAGCCGTACGCTAAGCCTAACCCTAAGGCTAACACTACCCCTAGGCTACCCTTGACTGCTTCTGCCTCCAATAGATTTCCTAAGCACTAGTGTTTTAAGGAACAACTTAAAAAGAGAATCCTAATGTGATTTCTTTATAATGGGTGTGTTCCTTATCTTATCCTAGTGTCTAAACTCTTCTCCATGGCTGGACCCCGAAATAATATTCCTTTACGTGCTAAGGTGTATCTAGAGAGTGGGATAGGTTTACTAACTACCCTAACCCTAACGCGTACCCTAACCCTAACCCCTACCCTAACCCTAACACGTACCCTAATCCTAACCCGTACCCTAAACCGAACCCTAACCCTAACACTAACCCTAACACTAACCCTAAGCCATACCCTACGCCGTACCCGAATCCCTCACCGAACCCGTACCCTAAGCCGTACGCTAAGCCTAACCCTAAGCCTAACCCTACCCCTAGGCTACCCTTGACTGCTTCTGCCTCCAATAGATTTCCTAAGCACTAGTGTTTTAAGGAACAACTTAAAAAGAGAATCCTAATGTCATTTCTTTATAATGTGTGTGTTCCTTATCTTATCCTAGTGTCTAAACTCTTCTCCATGGCTGGACCTCCAAATAATATTCCTTTACGTGCTGAGGGGTATCTAGAGAGTGGGATAGGTTTAATAACTACCCTAACACTAACACGTACCCTAACCCTAACGCCTACCCTAACACTAACTCGTACCCTAATCCTAAACAATACCCTAAACCGAGCCCTAACCATAACACTAACCCTAACCCTAACCCTAACCCATACCCTACGCCGTACCCGAAGCCCTCCCCGAACCCGTACCCTAAGCCGTACCCTAAGCCGTACCCTAAGCCTAACCCTAACCCTAGGCTACCCTTGACTGCTTCTGCCTCCAATAGATTTCCTAAGCACTAGTGTTTTAAGGAACAGCTTAAAAAGAGAATCCTAATGTGATTTCTTTATAATGGGTGTGTTCCTTATCTTATCCTAGTGTCTAAACTCTTCTCCATGGCTGAACCGCCAAATAATATTCCTTGACGTGCTAAGGTGTATCTAGAGAGTGGGATAGGTTTAATAACTACCCTAACCCTAACGCGTACCCTAACCCTAACCCCTACCCTAACCCTAACACGTACCCTAATCCTAACCCGTACCCTAAACCGAGCCCTAACCCTAACACTAACCCTAACCCTAACCCTAACCCATACCCTACGCCGTACCCGAAGCCCTCCCCGAACCCGTACCCTAAGCCGTACCCTAAGCCTAACCCTAAGCCTAACCCTAACCCTAGGCTACCCTTGACTGCTTCTGCCTCCAATAGATTTCCTAAGCACTAGTGTTTTAAGGAACAGCTTAAAAAGAGAATCCTAATGTGATTTCTTTATAATGGGTTTGTTCCTTATCTTATCCTAGTGTCTAAACTCTTCTCCATGGCTGGACCTCCAAATAATATTCCTTTATGTGCTAAGGGGTATCTAGAGAATGGGATAGGTTTAATAACTACCCTAACACTAACGCGTACCCTAACCCTAACCCCTACCCAAACCATAACACGTACCTTAATCCTAACCAATACCCTAAACCGAGCCCTAACCCTAACACTAACCCTAACCCTAACCCTAACCCATACCCTACGCCGTACCCGAAGCCCTCCCCAAACCCGTACCCTAAGCCGTACCCTAAGCCGTACCCTAAGCCTAACCCTAACCCTAGGCTACCCTTGACTGCTTCTGCCTCCAATAGATTTCCTAAGCACTAGTGTTTTAAGGAACAGCTTAAAAAGAGAATCCTAATGTGATTTCTTTATAATGGGTGTGTTCCTTATCTTATCCTAGTTTCTAAACTCTTCTCCATGGCTGGACCTCCAAATAATATTCCTTTACGTGCTAAGGGGTATCTAGAGACTGGGATAGGTTTAATAACTAGCCTAACACTAACGCGTACCCTAACCCTAACCCCTACCCTATCCCTAACACGTACCCTAATCCTAACCAATACCTTAAACCGAGCCCTAACCCTAACACTAACCCTAACCCTAACCCTAACCCATACCCTACGCCGTACCCGAAGCCCTCCCCGAACCGGTACCCTAAGCCGTACCCTAAGCCGTACCCTAAGCCTAACCCTAACCCTAGGCTACCCTTGACTGCTTCTGCCTCCAATAGATTTTCTAAGCACTAGTGTTTTAAGGAACAGCTTAAAAAGAGAATCCTAATGTGATTTCTTTATAATGGGTGTGTTCCTTATCTTATCCTAGTGTCTAAACTCTTCTCCATGGCTGGACCTCCAAATAATATTCCTTTACGTGCTAAGGGGTATCTAGAGAGTGGGTTAGGTTTAATAACTACCCTATCACTAACGCGTACCCTAACCCTAAACCCTACCCTAACCCTAACACGTACCCTAATCCTAACCAATAGCCTATACCGAGCCCTAACCCTAACACTAACCCTAACCCTAACACTAACCCATACCCTACGCCGTACCAGAAGCCCTCCACGAACCAGTACCCTAAGCCGTACCCTAAGCCTAACCCTAAGCCTAACCCTAACCCTAGGCTACCCTTGACTGCTTCTGCCTCCAATAGATTTCCTAAGCACTAGTGTTTTAAGGAACAACTTAAAAAGAGAATCCTAATGTCATTTCTTTATAATGGGTGTGTTCCTTATCTTATCCTAGTGTCTAAACTCTTCTCCATGGCTGGACCTCCAAATAATATTCCTTTACGTGCTGAGGGGTATCTAAAGAGTGGGATAGGTTTAATAACTACCCTAACACTAACACGTACCCTAACCCTAACCCCTACCCTAACACTAACTCGTACCCTAATCCTAAACAATACCCTAAACCGAGCCCTAACCCTAACACTAACCCTAACCCTAACCCTAACCCATACCCTACGCCGTACCCGAAGCCCTCCCCGAACCCGTACCCTAAGCCGTACCCTAAGCCGTACCCTAAGCCTAACCCTAACCCTAGGCTACCCTTGACTGCTTCTGCCTCCAATAGATTTCTTAAGCACTAGTGTTTTAAGGAACAGCTTAAAAAGAGAATCCTAATGTGATTTCTTTATAATGGGTGTGTTCCTTATCTTATCCTAGTGTCTAAACTCTTCTCCATGGCTGAACCGCCAAATAATATTCCTTGACGTGCTAAGGTGTATCTAGAGAGTGGGATAGGTTTAATAACTACCCTAACCCTAACGCGTACCCTAACCCTAACCCCTACCCTAACCCTAACACGTACCCTAATCCTAACCCGTACCCTAAACCGAACCCTAACCCTAACACTAACCCTAACACTAACCCTAAGCCATACCCTACGCCGTAACCGAATCCCTCACCGAACCCGTACCCTAAGCCGTACGCTAAGCCTAACCCTAAGGCTAACACTACCCCTAGGCTACCCTTGACTGCTTCTGCCTCCAATAGATTTCCTAAGCACTAGTGTTTTAAGGAACAACTTAAAAAGAGAATCCTAATGTGATTTCTTTATAATGGGTGTGTTCCTTATCTTATCCTAGTGTCTAAACTCTTCTCCATGGCTGGACCCCGAAATAATATTCCTTTACGTGCTAAGGTGTATCTAGAGAGTGGGATAGGTTTACTAACTACCCTAACCCTAACGCGTACCCTAACCCTAACCCCTACCCTAACCCTAACACGTACCCTAATCCTAACCCGTACCCTAAACCGAACCCTAACCCTAACACTAACCCTAACACTAACCCTAAGCCATACCCTACGCCGTACCCGAATCCCTCACCGAACCCGTACCCTAAGCCGTACGCTAAGCCTAACCCTAAGCCTAACCCTACCCCTAGGCTACCCTTGACTGCTTCTGCCTCCAATAGATTTCCTAAGCACTAGTGTTTTAAGGAACAACTTAAAAAGAGAATCCTAATGTCATTTCTTTATAATGTGTGTGTTCCTTATCTTATCCTAGTGTCTAAACTCTTCTCCATGGCTGGACCTCCAAATAATATTCCTTTACGTGCTGAGGGGTATCTAGAGAGTGGGATAGGTTTAATAACTACCCTAACACTAACACGTACCCTAACCCTAACGCCTACCCTAACACTAACTCGTACCCTAATCCTAAACAATACCCTAAACCGAGCCCTAACCATAACACTAACCCTAACCCTAACCCTAACCCATACCCTACGCCGTACCCGAAGCCCTCCCCGAACCCGTACCCTAAGCCGTACCCTAAGCCGTACCCTAAGCCTAACCCTAACCCTAGGCTACCCTTGACTGCTTCTGCCTCCAATAGATTTCCTAAGCACTAGTGTTTTAAGGAACAGCTTAAAAAGAGAATCCTAATGTGATTTCTTTATAATGGGTGTGTTCCTTATCTTATCCTAGTGTCTAAACTCTTCTCCATGGCTGAACCGCCAAATAATATTCCTTGACGTGCTAAGGTGTATCTAGAGAGTGGGATAGGTTTAATAACTACCCTAACCCTAACGCGTACCCTAACCCTAACCCCTACCCTAACCCTAACACGTACCCTAATCCTAACCCGTACCCTAAACCGAGCCCTAACCCTAACACTAACCCTAACCCTAACCCTAACCCATACCCTACGCCGTACCCGAAGCCCTCCCCGAACCCGTACCCTAAGCCGTACCCTAAGCCTAACCCTAAGCCTAACCCTAACCCTAGGCTACCCTTGACTGCTTCTGCCTCCAATAGATTTCCTAAGCACTAGTGTTTTAAGGAACAGCTTAAAAAGAGAATCCTAATGTGATTTCTTTATAATGGGTTTGTTCCTTATCTTATCCTAGTGTCTAAACTCTTCTCCATGGCTGGACCTCCAAATAATATTCCTTTATGTGCTAAGGGGTATCTAGAGAATGGGATAGGTTTAATAACTACCCTAACACTAACGCGTACCCTAACCCTAACCCCTACCCAAACCATAACACGTACCTTAATCCTAACCAATACCCTAAACCGAGCCCTAACCCTAACACTAACCCTAACCCTAACCCTAACCCATACCCTACGCCGTACCCGAAGCCCTCCCCAAACCCGTACCCTAAGCCGTACCCTAAGCCGTACCCTAAGCCTAACCCTAACCCTAGGCTACCCTTGACTGCTTCTGCCTCCAATAGATTTCCTAAGCACTAGTGTTTTAAGGAACAGCTTAAAAAGAGAATCCTAATGTGATTTCTTTATAATGGGTGTGTTCCTTATCTTATCCTAGTTTCTAAACTCTTCTCCATGGCTGGACCTCCAAATAATATTCCTTTACGTGCTAAGGGGTATCTAGAGACTGGGATAGGTTTAATAACTAGCCTAACACTAACGCGTACCCTAACCCTAACCCCTACCCTATCCCTAACACGTACCCTAATCCTAACCAATACCTTAAACCGAGCCCTAACCCTAACACTAACCCTAACCCTAACCCTAACCCATACCCTACGCCGTACCCGAAGCCCTCCCCGAACCGGTACCCTAAGCCGTACCCTAAGCCGTACCCTAAGCCTAACCCTAACCCTAGGCTACCCTTGACTGCTTCTGCCTCCAATAGATTTTCTAAGCACTAGTGTTTTAAGGAACAGCTTAAAAAGAGAATCCTAATGTGATTTCTTTATAATGGGTGTGTTCCTTATCTTATCCTAGTGTCTAAACTCTTCTCCATGGCTGGACCTCCAAATAATATTCCTTTACGTGCTAAGGGGTATCTAGAGAGTGGGTTAGGTTTAATAACTACCCTATCACTAACGCGTACCCTAACCCTAAACCCTACCCTAACCCTAACACGTACCCTAATCCTAACCAATAGCCTATACCGAGCCCTAACCCTAACACTAACCCTAACCCTAACACTAACCCATACCCTACGCCGTACCAGAAGCCCTCCACGAACCCGTACCCTAAGCCGTACCCTAAGCCTAACCCTAAGCCTAACCCTAACCCTAGGCTACCCTTGACTGCTTCTGCCTCCAATAGATTTCCTAAGCACTAGTGTTTTAAGGAACAGCTTAAAAAGAGAATCCTAATGTGATTTCTTTATAATGGGTGTGTTCCTTATCTTATCCTAGTGTCTAAACTCTTCTCCATGTCTGGACCTCCAAATAATATTCCTTTACGTGCTAAGGGGTATCTAGAGCGTGGGTTAGGTTTAATAACTACCCTAACACTAACGCGTACCCTAACCCTAAACCCTACCCTATCGCTAACTCGTACCCTAATCCTAACCCGTACCCTAAACCGAGCCCTAACCCTAACACTAACCCTAACCCTAACCCTAACCCATACCCTACGCCGTACCCGAAGCCCTCCCCGAACCCGTACCCTAAGCCGTACCCTAAGCCGTACGCTAAGCCTAACCCTAACCCTAGGCTACCCTTGACTGCTTCTGCCTCCAATAGATTTCCTAAGCACTAGTGTTTTAAGGAACAGCTTAAAAAGAGAATCCTAATGTGATTTCTTTATAATGGGTGTGTTCCTTATCTTATCCTAGTGTCTAAACTCTTCTCCATGGCTGGACCCCGAAATAATATTCCTTTACGTGCTAAGGTGTATCTAGAGAGTGGGATAGGTTTACTAACTACCCTAACCCTAACGCGTACCCTAACCCTAACCCCTACCCTAACCCTAACACGTACCCTAATCCTAACCCGTACCCTAAACCGAACCCTAACCCTAACACTAACCCTAACACTAACCCTAAGCCATACCCTACGCCGTAACCGAATCCCTCACCGAACCCGTACCCTAAGCCGTACGCTAAGCCTAACCCTAAGGCTAACACTACCCCTAGGCTACCCTTGACTGCTTCTGCCTCCAATAGATTTCCTAAGCACTAGTGTTTTAAGGAACAACTTAAAAAGAGAATCCTAATGTCATTTCTTTATAATGGGTGTGTTCCTTATCTTATCCTAGTGTCTAAACTCTTCTCCATGGCTGGACCTCCAAATAATATTCCTTTACGTGCTGAGGGGTATCTAGAGAGTGGGATAGGTTTAATAACTACCCTAACACTAACACGTACCCTAACCCTAACCCCTACCCTAACACTAACTCGTACCCTAATCCTAAACAATACCCTAAACCGAGCCCTAACCCTAACACTAACCCTAACCCTAACCCTAACCCATACCCTACGCCGTACCCGAAGCCCTCCCCGAACCCGTACCCTAAGCCGTACCCTAAGCCGTACCCTAAGCCTAACCCTAACCCTAGGCTACCCTTGACTGCTTCTGCCTCCAATAGATTTCTTAAGCACTAGTGTTTTAAGGAACAGCTTAAAAAGAGAATCCTAATGTGATTTCTTTATAATGGGTGTGTTCCTTATCTTATCCTAGTGTCTAAACTCTTCTCCATGGCTGAACCGCCAAATAATATTCCTTGACGTGCTAAGGTGTATCTAGAGAGTGGGATAGGTTTAATAACTACCCTAACCCTAACGCGTACCCTAACCCTAACCCCTACCCTAACCCTAACACGTACCCTAATCCTAACCCGTACCCTAAACCGAACCCTAACCCTAACACTAACCCTAACACTAACCCTAAGCCATACCCTACGCCGTAACCGAATCCCTCACCGAACCCGTACCCTAAGCCGTACGCTAAGCCTAACCCTAAGGCTAACACTACCCCTAGGCTACCCTTGACTGCTTCTGCCTCCAATAGATTTCCTAAGCACTAGTGTTTTAAGGAACAACTTAAAAAGAGAATCCTAATGTGATTTCTTTATAATGGGTGTGTTCCTTATCTTATCCTAGTGTCTAAACTCTTCTCCATGGCTGGACCCCGAAATAATATTCCTTTACGTGCTAAGGTGTATCTAGAGAGTGGGATAGGTTTACTAACTACCCTAACCCTAACGCGTACCCTAACCCTAACCCCTACCCTAACCCTAACACGTACCCTAATCCTAACCCGTACCCTAAACCGAACCCTAACCCTAACACTAACCCTAACACTAACCCTAAGCCATACCCTACGCCGTACCCGAATCCCTCACCGAACCCGTACCCTAAGCCGTACGCTAAGCCTAACCCTAAGCCTAACCCTACCCCTAGGCTACCCTTGACTGCTTCTGCCTCCAATAGATTTCCTAAGCACTAGTGTTTTAAGGAACAACTTAAAAAGAGAATCCTAATGTCATTTCTTTATAATGTGTGTGTTCCTTATCTTATCCTAGTGTCTAAACTCTTCTCCATGGCTGGACCTCCAAATAATATTCCTTTACGTGCTGAGGGGTATCTAGAGAGTGGGATAGGTTTAATAACTACCCTAACACTAACACGTACCCTAACCCTAACGCCTACCCTAACACTAACTCGTACCCTAATCCTAAACAATACCCTAAACCGAGCCCTAACCATAACACTAACCCTAACCCTAACCCTAACCCATACCCTACGCCGTACCCGAAGCCCTCCCCGAACCCGTACCCTAAGCCGTACCCTAAGCCGTACCCTAAGCCTAACCCTAACCCTAGGCTACCCTTGACTGCTTCTGCCTCCAATAGATTTCCTAAGCACTAGTGTTTTAAGGAACAGCTTAAAAAGAGAATCCTAATGTGATTTCTTTATAATGGGTGTGTTCCTTATCTTATCCTAGTGTCTAAACTCTTCTCCATGGCTGAACCGCCAAATAATATTCCTTGACGTGCTAAGGTGTATCTAGAGAGTGGGATAGGTTTAATAACTACCCTAACCCTAACGCGTACCCTAACCCTAACCCCTACCCTAACCCTAACACGTACCCTAATCCTAACCCGTACCCTAAACCGAGCCCTAACCCTAACACTAACCCTAACCCTAACCCTAACCCATACCCTACGCCGTACCCGAAGCCCTCCCCGAACCCGTACCCTAAGCCGTACCCTAAGCCTAACCCTAAGCCTAACCCTAACCCTAGGCTACCCTTGACTGCTTCTGCCTCCAATAGATTTCCTAAGCACTAGTGTTTTAAGGAACAACTTAAAAAGAGAATCCTAATGTGATTTCTTTATAATGGGTGTGTTCCTTATCTTATCCTAGTGTCTAAACTCTTCTCCATGGCTGCACCTCCAAATAATATTCCTTTACGTGCTAAGGGGTATCTAGAGAGTGGGATAGGTTTAATAACTACCCTAACACTAACGCGTACCCTAACCCTAACCCCTACCCTAACCCTAACACGTACCCTAATCCTAACCAATACCCTAAACCGAGCCCTAACCCTAACACTAACCCTAACCCTAACCCTAACCCATACCCTACGCCGTACCCGAAGCCCTCCCCGAACCCGTACCCTAAGCCGTACCCTAAGCCGTACGCTAAGCCTAACCCTAACCCTAGGCTACCCTTGACTGCTTCTGCCTCCAATAGATTTCCTAAGCACTAGTGTTTTAAGGAACAGCTTAAAAAGAGAATCCTAATGTGATTTCTTTATAATGGGTGTGTTCCTTATCTTATCCTAGTGTCTAAACTCTTCTCCATGGCTGGACCCCGAAATAATATTCCTTTACGTGCTAAGGTGTATCTAGAGAGTGGGATAGGTTTACTAACTACCCTAACCCTAACGCGTACCCTAACCCTAACCCCTACCCTAACCCTAACACGTACCCTAATCCTAACCCGTACCCTAAACCGAACCCTAACCCTAACACTAACCCTAACACTAACCCTAAGCCATACCCTACGCCGTACCCGAATCCCTCCCCGAACCCGTACCCTAAACCGTACCCTAAGCCGTACCCTAAGCCTAACCCTAACCCTAGGCTACCCTTGGATGCTTCTGCCTCCAATAGATTTCCTAAGCACTAGTGTTTTAAGGAACAGCTTAAAAAGAGAATCCTAATTTGATTTGTTTATAATGGGTTTGTTCCTTATCTTATGCTAGTGTCTAAACTCTTCTCCATGGCTGGACCTCCAAATAATATTCCTTTATGTGCTAAGGGGTATCTAGAGAATGGGATAGGTTTAATAACTACCCTAACACTAAAGCGTACCCTAACCCTAACCCCTACCCTAACCATAACACGTACCTTAATCCTAACCAATACCCTAAACCGAGCCCTAACCCTAACACTAAACCTAACCCTAACCCTAACCCATACCCTACGCCGTACCCGAAGCCCTCCCCAAACCCGTACCCTAAGCCGTACCCTAAGCCGTACCCTAAGCCTAACCCTAACCCTAGGCTACCCTTGACTGCTTCTGCCTCCAATAGATTTCCTAAGCACTAGTGTTTTAAGGAACAGCTTAAAAAGGGAATCCTAATGTGATTTCTTTATAATGGGTGTGTTCCTTATCTTATCCTAGTGTCTAAACTCTTCTCCATGGCTGGACCTCCAAATAATATTCCTTTACGTGCTAAGGGGTATCTAGAGACTGGGATAGGTTTAATAACTACCCTAACACTAACGCGTACCCTAACCCTAACCCCTACCCTAACACTAACACGTACCCTAATCCTAACCAATACCCTAAACCGAGCCCTAACCCTAACACTAACCCTAACCCTAACCCATACCCTACGCCGTACCCGAAGCCCTCCCCGAACCGGTACCCTAAGCCGTACCCTAAGCCGTACCCTAAGCCGTACCCTAACCCTAGGCTACCCTTGACTGCTTCTGCCTCCAATAGATTTTCTAAGCACTAGTGTTTTAAGGAACAGCTTAAAAAGAGAATCCTAATGTGATTTCTTTATAATGGGTGTGTTCCTTATCTTATCCTAGTGTCTAAACTCTTCTCCATGGCTGGACCTCCAAATAATATTCCTTTACGTGCTAAGGGGTATCTAGAGAGTGTGTTAGGTTTAATAACTACCCTAACACTAACGCGTACCCTAACCCTAAACCCTACCCTAACCCTAACACGTACCCTAATCCTAACCAATACCCTATACCGAGCCCTAACCCTAACACTAACCCTAACCCTAACCCTAACCCATACCCTACGCCGTACCAGAAGCCCTCCACGAACCCGTACCCTAAGCCGTACCCTAAGCCTAACCCTAAGCCTAACCCTAACCCTAGGCTACCCTTGACTGCTTCTGCCTCCAATAGATTTCCTAAGCACTAGTGTTTTAAGGAACAGCTTAAAAAGAGAATCCTAAAGTGATTTCTTTATAATGGGTGTGTTCCTTATCTTATCCTAGTGTCTAAACTCTTCTCCATGGCTGGATCTTCAAATAATATTCCTTTACGTGCTAAGGGGTATCTAGAGCGTGGGTTAGGTTTAATAACTACCCTAACACTAACGTGTACCCTAACCCTAAACCCTACCCTATCGCTAACTCGTACCCTAATCCTAACCCGTACCCTAAACCGAGCCCTAACCCTAACCCTAACCCTAACCCATACCCTACGCCGTACCCGAAGCCCTCCCCGAACCCGTACCCTAAGCCGTACCCTAAGCCGTACCCTAAGCCTAACCCTAACCCTAGGCTACCCTTGACTGCTTCTGCCTCCAATAGATTTCCTAAGCACTAGTGTTTTAAGGAACAGCTTAAAAAGAGAATCCTAATGTGATTTCTTTATAATGGGTGTGTTCCTTATCTTATCCTAGTGTCTAAACTCTTCTCCATGGCTGGACCCCGAAATAATATTCCTTTACGTGCTAAGGTGTATCTAGAGAGTGGGATAGGTTTACTAACTACCCTAACCCTAACGCGTACCCTAACCCTAACCCCTACCCTAACCCTAACACGTACCCTAATCCTAACCCGTACCCTAAACCGAACCCTAACCCTAACACTAACCCTAACACTAACCCTAAGCCATACCCTACGCCGTACCCGAATCCCTCCCCGAACCCGTACCCTAAACCGTACCCTAAGCCGTACCCTAAGCCTAACCCTAACCCTAGGCTACCCTTGGATGCTTCTGCCTCCAATAGATTTCCTAAGCACTAGTGTTTTAAGGAACAGCTTAAAAAGAGAATCCTAATGTGATTTGTTTATAATGGGTTTGTTCCTTATCTTATCCTAGTGTCTAAACTCTTCTCCATGGCTGGACCTCGAAATAATATTCCTTTATGTGCTAAGGGGTATCTAGAGAATGGGATAGGTTTAATAACTACCCTAACACTAACGCGTACCCTAACCCTAACCCCTACCCTAACCATAACACGTACCTTAATCCTAACCAATACCCTAAACCGAGCCCTAACCCTAACACTAACCCTAACCCTAACCCTAACCCATACCCTACGCCGTACCCGAAGCCCTCCCCAAACCCGTACCCTAAGCCGTACCCTAAGCCGTACCCTAAGCCTAACCCTAACCCTAGGCTACCCTTGACTGCTTCTGCCTCCAATAGATTTCCTAAGCACTAGTGTTTTAAGGAACAGCTTAAAAAGAGAATCCTAATGTGATTTCTTTATAATGGGTGTGTTCCTTATCTTATCCTAGTGTCTAAACTCTTCTCCATGGCTGGACCTCCAAATAATATTCCTTTACGTGCTAAGGGGTATCTAGAGCGTGGGTTAGGTTTAATAACTACCCTAACACTACCGCGTACCCTAACCCTAAACCCTACCCTATCGCTAACTCGTACCCTAATCCTAACCCGTACCCTAAACCGAGCCCTAACCCTAACACTAACCCTAACCCTAACCCTAACCCATACCCTACGCCGTACCCGAAGCCCTCCCCGAACCCGTACCCTAAGCCGTACCCTAAGCCGTACCCTAAGCCTAACCCTAACCCTAGGCTACCCTTGACTGCTTCTGCCTCCAATAGATTTCCTAAGCATTAGTGTTTTAAGGAACAGCTTAAAAAGAGAATCCTAATGTGATTTCTTTATAATGGGTGTGTTCCTTATCTTATCCTAGTGTCTAAACTCTTCTCCATGGCTGAACCGCCAAATAATATTCCTTGACGTGCTAAGGGGTATCTAGAGAGTGGGTTAGGTTTAATAACTACCCTAACACTAACGCGTACCCTAACCCTAAACCCTACCCTAACCCTAACACGTACCCTAATCCTAACCAATACCCTATACCGAGCCCTAACCCTAACACTAACCCTAACCCTAACCCTAACCCATACCCTACGCCGTACCAGAAGCCCTCCCCGAACCCGTACCCTAAGCCGTACCCTAAGCCGTACCCTAAGCCTAACCCTAACCCTAGGCTACCCTTGGATGCTTCTGCCTCCAATAGATTTCCTAAGCACTAGTGTTTTAAGGAACAGCTTAAAAAGAGAATCCTAATGTGATTTCTTTATAATGGGTTTGTTCCTTATCTTATCCTAGTGTCTAAACTCTTCTCCATGGCTGGACCTCCAAATAATATTCCTTTATGTGCTAAGGGGTATCTAGAGAATGGGATAGGTTTAATAACTACCCTAACACTAACGCGTACCCTAACCCTAACCCCTACCCAAACCATAACACGTACCTTAATCCTAACCAATACCCTAAACCGAGCCCTAACCCTAACACTAACCCTAACCCTAACCCTAACCCATACCCTACGCCGTACCCGAAGCCCTCCCCAAACCCGTACCCTAAGCCGTACCCTAAGCCGTACCCTAAGCCTAACCCTAACCCTAGGCTACCCTTGACTGCTTCTGCCTCCAATAGATTTCCTAAGCACTAGTGTTTTAAGGAACAGCTTAAAAAGAGAATCCTAATGTGATTTCTTTATAATGGGTGTGTTCCTTATCTTATCCTAGTTTCTAAACTCTTCTCCATGGCTGGACCTCCAAATAATATTCCTTTACGTGCTAAGGGGTATCTAGAGACTGGGATAGGTTTAATAACTAGCCTAACACTAACGCGTACCCTAACCCTAACCCCTACCCTATCCCTAACACGTACCCTAATCCTAACCAATACCTTAAACCGAGCCCTAACCCTAACACTAACCCTAACCCTAACCCTAACCCATACCCTACGCCGTACCCGAAGCCCTCCCCGAACCGGTACCCTAAGCCGTACCCTAAGCCGTACCCTAAGCCTAACCCTAACCCTAGGCTACCCTTGACTGCTTCTGCCTCCAATAGATTTTCTAAGCACTAGTGTTTTAAGGAACAGCTTAAAAAGAGAATCCTAATGTGATTTCTTTATAATGGGTGTGTTCCTTATCTTATCCTAGTGTCTAAACTCTTCTCCATGGCTGGACCTCCAAATAATATTCCTTTACGTGCTAAGGGGTATCTAGAGAGTGGGTTAGGTTTAATAACTACCCTATCACTAACGCGTACCCTAACCCTAAACCCTACCCTAACCCTAACACGTACCCTAATCCTAACCAATAGCCTATACCGAGCCCTAACCCTAACACTAACCCTAACCCTAACACTAACCCATACCCTACGCCGTACCAGAAGCCCTCCACGAACCCGTACCCTAAGCCGTACCCTAAGCCTAACCCTAAGCCTAACCCTAACCCTAGGCTACCCTTGACTGCTTCTGCCTCCAATAGATTTCCTAAGCACTAGTGTTTTAAGGAACAGCTTAAAAAGAGAATCCTAATGTGATTTCTTTATAATGGGTGTGTTCCTTATCTTATCCTAGTGTCTAAACTCTTCTCCATGTCTGGACCTCCAAATAATATTCCTTTACGTGCTAAGGGGTATCTAGAGCGTGGGTTAGGTTTAATAACTACCCTAACACTAACGCGTACCCTAACCCTAAACCCTACCCTATCGCTAACTCGTACCCTAATCCTAACCCGTACCCTAAACCGAGCCCTAACCCTAACACTAACCCTAACCCTAACCCTAACCCATACCGTACGCCGTACCCGAAGCCCTCCCCGAACCCGTACCCTAAGCCGTACCCTAAGCCGTACGCTAAGCCTAACCCTAACCCTAGGCTACCCTTGACTGCTTCTGCCTCCAATAGATTTCCTAAGCACTAGTGTTTTAAGGAACAGCTTAAAAAGAGAATCCTAATGTGATTTCTTTATAATGGGTGTGTTCCTTATCTTATCCTAGTGTCTAAACTCTTCTCCATGGCTGGACCCCGAAATAATATTCCTTTACGTGCTAAGGTGTATCTAGAGAGTGGGATAGGTTTACTAACTACCCTAACCCTAACGCGTACCCTAACCCTAACCCCTACCCTAACCCTAACACGTACCCTAATCCTAACCCGTACCCTAAACCGAACCCTAACCCTAACACTAACCCTAACACTAACCCTAAGCCATACCCTACGCCGTAACCGAATCCCTCACCGAACCCGTACCCTAAGCCGTACGCTAAGCCTAACCCTAAGGCTAACACTACCCCTAGGCTACCCTTGACTGCTTCTGCCTCCAATAGATTTCCTAAGCACTAGTGTTTTAAGGAACAACTTAAAAAGAGAATCCTAATGTCATTTCTTTATAATGGGTGTGTTCCTTATCTTATCCTAGTGTCTAAACTCTTCTCCATGGCTGGACCTCCAAATAATATTCCTTTACGTGCTGAGGGGTATCTAGAGAGTGGGATAGGTTTAATAACTACCCTAACACTAACACGTACCCTAACCCTAACCCCTACCCTAACACTAACTCGTACCCTAATCCTAAACAATACCCTAAACCGAGCCCTAACCCTAACACTAACCCTAACCCTAACCCTAACCCATACCCTACGCCGTACCCGAAGCCCTCCCCGAACCCGTACCCTAAGCCGTACCCTAAGCCGTACCCTAAGCCTAACCCTAACCCTAGGCTACCCTTGACTGCTTCTGCCTCCAATAGATTTCTTAAGCACTAGTGTTTTAAGGAACAGCTTAAAAAGAGAATCCTAATGTGATTTCTTTATAATGGGTGTGTTCCTTATCTTATCCTAGTGTCTAAACTCTTCTCCATGGCTGAACCGCCAAATAATATTCCTTGACGTGCTAAGGTGTATCTAGAGAGTGGGATAGGTTTAATAACTACCCTAACCCTAACGCGTACCCTAACCCTAACCCCTACCCTAACCCTAACACGTACCCTAATCCTAACCCGTACCCTAAACCGAGCCCTAACCCTAACACTAACCCTAACCCTAATCCTAACCCATACCCTACGCCGTACCCGAAGCCCTCACCGAACCCGTACCCTAAGCCGTACCCTAAGCCTAACCCTAAGCCTAACCCTAACCCTAGGCTACCCTTGACTGCTTCTGCCTCCAATAGATTTCCTAAGCACTAGTGTTTTAAGGAACAACTTAAAAAGAGAATCCTAATGTGATTTCTTTATAATGGGTGTGTTCCTTATCTTATCCTAGTGTCTAAACTCTTCTCCATGGCTGCACCTCCAAATAATATTCCTTTACGTGCTAAGGGGTATCTAGAGAGTGGGATAGGTTTAATAACTACCCTAACACTAACGCGTACCCTAACCCTAACCCCTACCCTAACCCTAACACGTACCCTAATCCTAACCAATACCCTAAACCGAGCCCTAACCCTAACACTAACCCTAACCCTAACCCTAACCCATACCCTACGCCGTACCCGAAGCCCTCCCCGAACCCGTACCCTAAGCCGTACCCTAAGCCGTACCCTAAGCCTAACCCTAACCCTAGGCTACCCTTGACTGCTTCTGCCTCCAATAGATTTCCTAAGCACTAGTGTTTTAAGGAACAGCTTAAAAAGAGAATCCTAATGTGATTTCTTTATAATGGGTGTGTTCCTTATCTTATCCTAGTGTCTAAACTCTTCTCCATGGCTGGACCCCGAAATAATATTCCTTTACGTGCTAAGGTGTATCTAGAGAGTGGGATAGGTTTACTAACTACCCTAACCCTAACGCGTACCCTAACCCTAACCCCTACCCTAACCCTAACACGTACCCTAATCCTAACCCGTACCCTAAACCGAACCCTAACCCTAACACTAACCCTAACACTAACCCTAAGCCATACCCTACGCCGTACCCGAATCCCTCACCGAACCCGTACCCTAAGCCGTACGCTAAGCCTAACCCTAAGCCTAACCCTACCCCTAGGCTACCCTTGACTGCTTCTGCCTCCAATAGATTTCCTAAGCACTAGTGTTTTAAGGAACAACTTAAAAAGAGAATCCTAATGTCATTTCTTTATAATGTGTGTGTTCCTTATCTTATCCTAGTGTCTAAACTCTTCTCCATGGCTGGACCTCCAAATAATATTCCTTTACGTGCTGAGGGGTATCTAGAGAGTGGGATAGGTTTAATAACTACCCTAACACTAACACGTACCCTAACCCTAACGCCTACCCTAACACTAACTCGTACCCTAATCCTAAACAATACCCTAAACCGAGCCCTAACCATAACACTAACCCTAACCCTAACCCTAACCCATACCCTACGCCGTACCCGAAGCCCTCCCCGAACCCGTACCCTAAGCCGTACCCTAAGCCGTACCCTAAGCCTAACCCTAACCCTAGGCTACCCTTGACTGCTTCTGCCTCCAATAGATTTCCTAAGCACTAGTGTTTTAAGGAACAGCTTAAAAAGAGAATCCTAATGTGATTTCTTTATAATGGGTGTGTTCCTTATCTTATCCTAGTGTCTAAACTCTTCTCCATGGCTGAACCGCCAAATAATATTCCTTGACGTGCTAAGGTGTATCTAGAGAGTGGGATAGGTTTAATAACTACCCTAACCCTAACGCGTACCCTAACCCTAACCCCTACCCTAACCCTAACACGTACCCTAATCCTAACCCGTACCCTAAACCGAGCCCTAACCCTAACAATAACCCTAACCCTAACCCTAACCCATACCCTACGCCGTACCCGAAGCCCTCCCCGAACCCGTACCCTAAGCCGTACCCTAAGCCTAACCCTAAGCCTAACCCTAACCCTAGGCTACCCTTGACTGCTTCTGCCTCCAATAGATTTCCTAAGCACTAGTGTTTTAAGGAACAACTTAAAAAGAGAATCCTAATGTGATTTCTTTATAATGGGTGTGTTCCTTATCTTATCCTAGTGTCTAAACTCTTCTCCATGGCTGGACCCCGAAATAATATTCCTTTACGTGCTAAGGTGTATCTAGAGAGTGGGATAGGTTTACTAACTACCCTAACCCTAACGCGTACCCTAACCCTAACCCCTACCCTAACCCTAACACGTACCCTAATCCTAACCCGTACCCTAAACCGAACCCTAACCCTAACACTAACCCTAACACTAACCCTAAGCCATACCCTACGCCGTACCCGAATCCCTCCCCGAACCCGTACCCTAAACCGTACCCTAAGCCGTACCCTAAGCCTAACCCTAACCCTAGGCTACCCTTGGATGCTTCTGCCTCCAATAGATTTCCTAAGCACTAGTGTTTTAAGGAACAGCTTAAAAAGAGAATCCTAATGTGATTTGTTTATAATGGGTTTGTTCCTTATCTTATCCTAGTGTCTAAACTCTTCTCCATGGCTGGACCTCGAAATAATATTCCTTTATGTGCTAAGGGGTATCTAGAGAATGGGATAGGTTTAATAACTACCCTAACACTAACGCGTACCCTAACCCTAACCCCTACCCTAACCATAACACGTACCTTAATCCTAACCAATACCCTAAACCGAGCCCTAACCCTAACACTAAACCTAACCCTAACCCTAACCCATACCCTACGCCGTACCCGAAGCCCTCCCCAAACCCGTACCCTAAGCCGTACCCTAAGCCGTACCCTAAGCCTAACCCTAACCCTAGGCTACCCTTGACTGCTTCTGCCTCCAATAGATTTCCTAAGCACTAGTGTTTTAAGGAACAGCTTAAAAAGAGAATCCTAATGTGATTTCTTTATAATGGGTGTGTTCCTTATCTTATCCTAGTGTCTAAACTCTTCTCCATGGCTGAACCGCCAAATAATATTCCTTGACGTGCTAAGGGGTATCTAGAGAGTGGGTTAGGTTTAATAACTACCCTAACACTAACGCGTACCCTAACCCTAAACCCTACCCTAACCCTAACACGTACCCTAATCCTAACCAATACCCTATACCGAGCCCTAACCCTAACACTAACCCTAACCCTAACCCTAACCCATACCCTACGCCGTACCAGAAGCCCTCCCCGAACCCGTACCCTAAGCCGTACCCTAAGCCGTACCCTAAGCCTAACCCTAACCCTAGGCTACCCTTGGATGCTTCTGCCTCCAATAGATTTCCTAAGCACTAGTGTTTTAAGGAACAGCTTAAAAAGAGAATCCTAATGTGATTTCTTTATAATGGGTTTGTTCCTTATCTTATCCTAGTGTCTAAGCTCTTCTCCATGGCTGGACCTCCAAATAATATTCCTTTATGTGCTAAGGGGTATCTAGAGAATGGGATAGGTTTAATAACTACCCAAACCTAACGCGTACCCTAACCCTAACCCCTACCCTAACCATAACACGTACCTTAATCCTAACCAATACCCTAAACCGAGCCCTAACCCTAACACTAACCCTAACCCTAACCCTAACCCATACCCTACGCCGTACCCGAAGCCCTCACCGAACCCGTACCCTAAGCCGTACCCTAAGCCTAACCCTAAGCCTAACCCTAACCCTAGGCTACCCTTGACTGCTTCTGCCTCCAATAGATTTCCTAAGCACTAGTGTTTTAAGGAACAACTTAAAAAGAGAATCCTAATGTGATTTCTTTATAATGGGTGTGTTCCTTATCTTATCCTAGTGTCTAAACTCTTCTCCATGGCTGCACCTCCAAATAATATTCCTTTACGTGCTAAGGGGTATCTAGAGAGTGGGATAGGTTTAATAACTACCCTAACACTAACGCGTACCCTAACCCTAACCCCTACCCTAACCCTAACACGTACCCTAATCCTAACCAATACCCTAAACCGAGCCCTAACCCTAACACTAACCCTAACCCTAACCCTAACCCATACCCTACGCCGTACCTGAAGCCCTCCCCGAACCCGTACCCTAAGCCGTACCCTAAGCCGTACGCTAAGCCTAACCCTAACCCTAGGCTACCCTTGACTGCTTCTGCCTCCAATAGATTTCCTAAGCACTAGTGTTTTAAGGAACAGCTTAAAAAGAGAATCCTAATGTGATTTCTTTATAATGGGTGTGTTCCTTATCTTATCCTAGTGTCTAAACTCTTCTCCATGGCTGGACCCCGAAATAATATTCCTTTACGTGCTAAGGTGTATCTAGAGAGTGGGATAGGTTTACTAACTACCCTAACCCTAACGCGTACCCTAACCCTAACCCCTACCCTAACCCTAACACGTACCCTAATCCTAACCCGTACCCTAAACCGAACCCTAACCCTAACACTAACCCTAACACTAACCCTAAGCCATACCCTACGCCGTACCCGAATCCCTCACCGAACTCGTACCCTAAGCCGTACGCTAAGCCTAACCCTAAGCCTAACCCTACCCCTAGGCTACCCTTGACTGCTTCTGCCTCCAATAGATTTCCTAAGCACTAGTGTTTTAAGGAACAACTTAAAAAGAGAATCCTAATGTCATTTCTTTATAATGTGTGTGTTCCTTATCTTATCCTAGTGTCTAAACTCTTCTCCATGGCTGGACCTCCAAATAATATTCCTTTACGTGCTGAGGGGTATCTAGAGAGTGGGATAGGTTTAATAACTACCCTAACACTAACACGTACCCTAACCCTAACGCCTACCCTAACACTAACTCGTACCCTAATCCTAAACAATACCCTAAACCGAGCCCTAACCATAACACTAACCCTAACCCTAACCCTAACCCATACCCTACGCCGTACCCGAAGCCCTCCCCGAACCCGTACCCTAAGCCGTACCCTAAGCCGTACCCTAAGCCTAACCCTAACCCTAGGCTACCCTTGACTGCTTCTGCCTCCAATATATTTCCTAAGCACTAGTGTTTTAAGGAACAGCTTAAAAAGAGAATCCTAATGTGATTTCTTTATAATGGGTGTGTTCCTTATCTTATCCTAGTGTCTAAACTCTTCTCCATGGCTGAACCGCCAAATAATATTCCTTGACGTGCTAAGGTGTATCTAGAGAGTGGGATAGGTTTAATAACTAACCTAACCCTAACGCGTACCCTAACCCTAACCCCTACCCTAACCCTAACACGTACCCTAATCCTAACCCGTACCCTAAACCGAGCCCTAACCCTAACACTAACCCTAACACTAACCCTAAGCCATACCCTACGCCTTACCCGAATCCCTCCCCGAACCCGTACCCTAAACCGTACCCTAAGCCTAACCCTAAGCCTAACCCTAACCCTAGGCTACCCTTGACTGCTTCTGCCTCCAATAGATTTCCTAAGCACTAGTGTTTTAAGGAACAACTTAAAAAGAGAATCCTAATGTCATTTCTTTATAATGTGTGTGTTCCTTATCTTATCCTAGTGTCTAAACTCTTCTCCATGGCTGGACCTCCAAATAATATTCCTTTACGTGCTGAGGGGTATCTAGAGAGTGGGATAGGTTTAATAACTACCCTAACACTAACGCGTACCCTAACCCTAACCCCTACCCTAACACTAACTCGTACCCTAATCCTAAACAATACCCTAAACCGAGCCCTAACCCTAACACTAACCCTAACCCTAACCCTAACCCATACCCTACGCCGTACCAGAAGCCCTCCCCGAACCCGTACCCTAAGCCGTACCCTAAGCCTAACCCTAAGCCTAACCCTAAACGTAGGCTACCCTTGAATGCTTCTGCCTCCAATAGATTTCCTAAGCAGTAGTGTTTTAAGGAACAGCTTAAAAAGAGAATCCTAATGTGATTTCTTTACAATGGGTGTGTTCCTTATCTTATCCTAGTGTCTAAACTCTTCTCCATGGCTGGACCTCAAAATAATATTCCTTTACGTGCTAAGGGGTATCTAGAGACTGGGATAGGTTTAATAAGTACCCTAACACTAACGCGTACCCTAACCCTAACCCCTACCCTATCCATAACACGTACCTTAATCCTAACCAATACCCTAAACCGAGCCCTAACCCTAACACTAAACCTAACCCTAACCCTAACCCATACCCTACGCCGTACCCGAAGCCCTCCCCGAACCCGTACCCTAAGCCGTACGCTAAGCCTAACCCTAAGCCTAACCCTACCCCTAGGCTACCCTTGACTGCTTCTGCCTCCAATAGATTTCCTAAGCACTAGTGTTTTAAGGAACAACTTAAAAAGAGAATCCTAATGTCATTTCTTTATAATGTGTGTGTTCCTTATCTTATCCTAGTGTCTAAACTCTTCTCCATGGCTGGACCTCCAAATAATATTCCTTTACGTGCTGAGGGGTATCTAGAGAGTGGGATAGGTTTAATAACTACCCTAACACTAACACGTACCCTAACCCTAACGCCTATCCTAACACTAACTCGTACCCTAATCCTAAACAATACCCTAAACCGAGCCCTAACCATAACACTAACCCTAACCCTAACCCTAACCCATACCCTACGCCGTACCCGAAGCCCTCCCCGAACCCGTACCCTAAGCCGTACCCTAAGCCGTACCCTAAGCCTAACCCTAACCCTAGGCTACCCTTGACTGCTTCTGCCTCCAATAGATTTCCTAAGCACTAGTGTTTTAAGGAACAGCTTAAAAAGAGAATCCTAATGTGATTTCTTTATAATGGGTGTGTTCCTTATCTTATCCTAGTGTCTAAACTCTTCTCCATGGCTGAACCGCCAAATAATATTCCTTGACGTGCTAAGGTGTATCTAGAGAGTGGGATAGGTTTAATAACTACCCTAACCCTAACGCGTACCCTAACCCTAACCCCTACCCTAACCCTAACACGTACCCTAATCCTAACCCTTACCCTAAACCGAGCCCTAACCCTAACACTAACCCTAACCCTAACCCATACCCTACGCCGTACCCGAAGCCCTCACCGAACCCGTACCCTAAACCGTACCCTAAGCCTAACCCTAAGCCTAACCCTAACCCTAGGCTACCCTTGACTGCTTCTGCCTCCAATAGATTTCCTAAGCACTAGTGTTTTAAGGAACAACTTAAAAAGAGAATCCTAATGTCATTTCTTTATAATGTGTGTGTTCCTTATCTTATCCTAGTGTCTAAACTCTTCTCCATGGCTGGACCTCCAAATAATATTCCTTTACGTGCTGAGGGGTATCTAGAGAGTGGGATAGGTTTAATAACTACCCTAACACTAACGCGTACCCTAACCCTAACCCCTACCCTAACACTAACTCGTACCCTAATCCTAAACAATACCCTAAACCGAGCCCTAACCCAAACACTAACCCTAACCCTAACCCTAACCCATACCCTACGCCGTACCCGAAGCCCTCCCCGAACCCGTACCCTAAGCCGTACCCTAAGCCGTACCCTAAGCCTAACCCTAACCCTAGGCTACCCTTGACTGCTTCTGCCTCCAATAGATTTCCTAAGCACTAGTGTTTTAAGGAACAGCTTAAAAAGAGAATCCTAATGTGATTTCTTTATAATGGGTGTGTTCCTTATCTTATCCTAGTGTGTAAACTCTTCTCCATGGCTGGACCTCCAAATAATATTCCTTTACGTGTTAAGGGGTATCTAGAGAGTGGGTTAGGTTTAATAACTACCCTAACACTAATGCGTACCCTAACCCTAACCCCTACCCTTTCGCTAACACGTACCCTAATCCTAACCAATACCCTAAACCGAGCCCTAACCCTAACACTAACCCTAACCGTAACCCTAACCCATACCCTACGCCGTACCAGAAGCCCTCCCCGAACCCGTACCCTAAGCCGTACCCTAAGCCTAACCCTAAGCCTAACCCTAAACGTAGGCTACCCTTGAATGCTTCTGCCTCCAATAGATTTCCTAAGCAGTAGTGTTTTAAGGAACAGCTTAAAAAGAGAATCCTAATGTGATTTCTTTATAATGGGTGTGTTCCTTATCTTATCCTAGTGTCTAAATTCTTCTCCATGGCTGGACCTCCAAATAATATTCCTTTACGTGCTAAGGGGTATCTAGAGAGTGGGATAGCTTTAATAACTACCCTAACACTAACGCGTACCCTAACCCTAACCCCTACCCTAACCCTAACACGTACCCTAATCCTAACCAATACCCTAAACCGAGCCCTATCCCTAACACTAACCCTAACCCTAACCCTAACCCATACCCTACGCCGTACACGAAGCCATCCCCGAACCCGTACCCTAAGCCGTACCCTAAGCCGTACCCTAAGCCTAACCCTAACCCTAGGCTACCCTTGACTGCTTCTGCCTCCAATAGATTTCCTAAGCACTAGTGTTTTAAGGAACAGCTTAAAAAGAGAATCCTAATGTGATTTCTTTATAATGGGTGTGTTCCTTATCTTATCCTAGTGTCTAAACTCTTCTCCATGGCTGAACCTCCAAATAATATTCCTTTACGTGCTAAGGGGTATCTAGAGAGTGGTTTAGGTTTAATAACTACCCTAACACTAACGCGTACCCTAACCCTAAACCCTACCCAAACCCTAACACGTACCCTAATCCTAACCAATACCCTATACCGAGCCCTAACCCTAACACTAACCCTAACCCTAACCCTAACCCATACCCTACGCCGTACCAGAAGCCCTCCCCGAACCCGTACCCTAAGCCGTACCCTAAGCCGTACCCTAAGCCTAACCCTAACCCTAGGCTACCCTTGGATGCTTCTGCCTCCAATAGATTTCCTAAGCACTAGTGTTTTAAGGAACAGCTTAAAAAGAGAATCCTAATGTGATTTCTTTATAATGGGTTTGTTCCTTATCTTATCCTAGTGTCTAAACTCTTCTCCATGGCTGGACCTCCAAATAATATTCCTTTATGTGCTAAGGGGTATCTAGAGAATGGGATAGGTTTAATAACTACCCTAACACTAACGCGTACCCTAACCCTAACCCCTACCCTAACCATAACACGTACCTTAATCCTAACCAATACCCTAAACCGAGCCCTAACCCTAACACTAATCCTAACCCTAACCCTAACCCATACCCTACGCCGTACCCGAAGCCCTCCCCAAACCCGTACCCTAAGCCGTACCCTAAGCCGTACCCTAAGCCTAACCCTAACCCTAGGCTACCCTTGACTGCTTCTGCCTCCAATAGATTTCCTAAGCACTAGTGTTTTAAGGAACAGCTTAAAAAGAGAATCCTAATGTGATTTCTTTATAATGGGTGTGTTCCTTATCTTATCCTAGTGTCTAAACTCTTCTCCATGGCTGGACCTCCAAATAATATTCCTTTACGTGCTAAGGGGTATCTAGAGACTGGGATAGGTTTAATAACTACCCTAACACTAACGCGTACCCTAACCCTAACCCCTACCCTAACCCTAACACGTACACTAATCCTAACCAATACCCTAAACCGAGCCCTAACCCTAACACTAACCCTAACCCTAACCCTAACCCATACCCTACGCCGTACCCGAAGCCCTCCCCGAACCGGTAACCTAAGCCGTACCCTAAGCCGTACCCTAAGCCTAACCCTAACCCTAGGCTACCCTTGACTGCTTCTGCCTCCAATAGATTTTCTAAGCACTAGTGTTTTAAGGAACAGCTTAAAAAGAGAATCCTAATGTGATTTCTTTATAATGGGTGTGTTCCTTATCTTATCCTAGTGTCTAAACTCTTCTCCATGGCTGGACCTCCAAATAATATTCCTTTACGTGCTAAGGGGTATCTAGAGAGTGGGTTAGGTTTAATAACTACCCTAACACTAACGCGTACCCTAACCCTAAACCCTACCCTAACCCTAACACGTACCCTAATCCTAACCAATACCCTATACCGAGCCCTAACCCTAACACTAACCCTAACCCTAACACTAACCCATACCCTACGCCATACCAGAAGCCCTCCACGAACCCGTACCCTAAGCCGTACCCTAAGCCTAACCCTAAGCCTAACCCTAACCCTAGGCTACCCTTGACTGCTTCTGCCTCCAATAGATTTCCTAAGCACTAGTGTTTTAAGGAACAGCTTAAAAAGAGAATCCTAATGTGATTTCTTTATAATGGGTGTGTTCCTTATCTTATCCTAGTGTCTAAACTCTTCTCCATGGCTGGACCTCCAAATAATATTCCTTTACGTGCTAAGGGGTATCTAGAGCGTGGGTTAGGTTTAATAACTACCCTAACACTAACGCGTACCCTAACCCTAAACCCTACCCTATCGCTAACTCGTACCCTAATCCTAACCCGTACCCTAAACCGAGCCCTAACCCTAACACTAACCCTAACCCTAACCCTAACCCATACCCTACGCCGTACCCGAAGCCCTCCCCGAACCCGTACCCTAAGCCGTACCCTAAGCCGTACCCTAAGCCTAACCCTAACCCTAGGCTACCCTTGACTGCTTCTGCCTCCAATAGATTTTCTAAGCACTAGTGTTTTAAGGAACAGCTTAAAAAGAGAATCCTAATGTGATTTCTTTATAATGGGTGTGTTCCTTATCTTATCCTAGTGTCTAAACTCTTCTCCATGGCTGGACCTCCAAATAATATTCCTTTACGTGCTAAGGGGTATCTAGAGAGTGGGTTAGGTTTAATAACTACGCTAACACTAACGCGTACCCTAACCCTAAACCCTACCCTAACCCTAACACGTACCCTAATCCTAAACAATACCCTATACCGAGCCCTAACCCTAACACTAACCCTAACCCTAACACTAACCCATACCCTACGCCGTACCAGAAGCCCTCCACGAACCCGTACCCTAAGCCGTACCCTAAGCCTAACCCTAAGCCTAACCCTAACCCTAGGCTACCCTTGACTGCTTCTGCCTCCAATAGATTTCCTAAGCACTAGTGTTTTAAGGAACAGCTTAAAAAGAGAATCCTAATGTGATTTCTTTATAATGGGTGTGTTCCTTATCTTATCCTAGTGTCTAAACTCTTCTCCATGGCTGGACCTCCAAATAATATTCCTTTACGTGCTAAGGGGTATCTAGAGCGTGGGTTAGGTTTAATAACTACCCTAACACTAACGCGTACCCTAACCCTAAACCCTACCCTATCGCTAACTCGTACCCTAATCCTAACCCGTACCCTAAACCGAGCCCTAACCCTAACACTAACCCTAACCCTAACCCTAACCCATACCCTACGCCGTACCCGAAGCCCTCCCCGAACCCGTACCCTAAGCCGTACCCTAAGCCGTACCCTAAGCCTAACCCTAACCCTAGGCTACCCTTGACTGCTTCTGCCTCCAATAGATTTCCTAAGCATTAGTGTTTTAAGGAACAGCTTAAAAAGAGAATCCTAATGTGATTTCTTTATAATGGGTGTGTTCCTTATCTTATCCTAGTGTCTAAACTCTTCTCCATGGCTGAACCGCCAAATGATATTCCTTGACGTGCTAAGGTGTATCTAGAGAGTGGGATAGGTTTAATAACTACCGTAACCCTAACGCGTACCCTAACCCTAACCCCTACCCTAACCCTAACACGTACCCTAATCCTAACTCGTACCCTAAACCGAGCCCTAACCCTAACACTAACCCTAACCCTAACCATAACCCATACCCTACGCCGTACCCGAAGCCCTCACCGAACCCGTACCCTAAGCCGTACCCTAAGCCTAACCCTAAGCCTAACCCTAACCCTAGGCTACCCTTGACTGCTTCTGCCTCCAATAGATTTCCTAAGCACTAGTGTTTTAAGGAACAACTTAAAAAGAGAATCCTAATGTGATTTCTTTATAATGGGTGTGTTCCTTATCTTATCCTAGTGTCTAAACTCTTCTCCATGGCTGCACCTCCAAATAATATTCCTTTACGTGCTAAGGGGTATCTAGAGAGTGGGATAGGTTTAATAACTACCCTAACACTAACGCGTACCCTAACCCTAACCCCTACCCTAACCCTAACACGTACCCTAATCCTAACCAATACCCTAAACCGAGCCCTAACCCTAACACTAACCCTAACCCTAACCCTAACCCATACCCTACGCCGTACCCGAAGCCCTCCCCGAACCCGTACCCTAAGCCGTACCCTAAGCCGTACGCTAAGCCTAACCCTAACCCTAGGCTACCCTTGACTGCTTCTGCCTCCAATAGATTTCCTAAGCACTAGTGTTTTAAGGAACAGCTTAAAAAGAGAATCCTAATGTGATTTCTTTATAATGGGTGTGTTCCTTATCTTATCCTAGTGTCTAAACTCTTCTCCATGGCTGGACCCCGAAATAATATTCCTTTACGTGCTAAGGTGTATCTAGAGAGTGGGATAGGTTTACTAACTACCCTAACCCTAACGCGTACCCTAACCCTAACCCCTACCCTAACCCTAACACGTACCCTAATCCTAACCCGTACCCTAAACCGAACCCTAACCCTAACACTAACCCTAACACTAACCCTAAGCCATACCCTACGCCGTACCCGAATCCCTCACCGAACCCGTACCCTAAGCCGTACGCTAAGCCTAACCCTAAGGCTAACCCTACCCCTAGGCTACCCTTGACTGCTTCTGCCTCCAATAGATTTCCTAAGCACTAGTGTTTTAAGGAACAACTTAAAAAGAGAATCCTAATGTCATTTCTTTATAATGGGTGTGTTCCTTATCTTATCCTAGTGTCTAAACTCTTCTCCATGGCTGGACCTCCAAATAATATTCCTTTACGTGCTGAGGGGTATCTAGAGAGTGGGATAGGTTTAATAACTACCCTAACACTAACACGTACCCTAACCCTAACCCCTACCCTAACCCTAACTCGTACCCTAATCCTAACCAATACCCTATACCGAGCCCTAACCCTAACACTAACCCTAACCCTAACCCTAACCCATACCCTACGCCGTACCAGAAGCCCTCCCCGAACCCGTACACTAAGCCGTACCCTAAGCCGTACCCTAAGCCTAACCCTAACCCTAGGCTACCCTTGACTGCTTCTGCCTCCAATAGATTTCCTAAGCACTAGTGTTTTAAGGAACAGCTTAAAAAGAGAATCCTAATGTGATTTCTTTATAATGGGTTTGTTCCTTATCTTATCCTAGTGTCTAAACTCTTCTCCATGGCTGGACCTCCAAATAATATTCCTTTATGTGCTAAGGGGTATCTAGAGAATGGGATAGGTTTAATAACTACCCTAACACTAACGCGTACCCTAACCCTAACCCCTACCCTAACCATAACACGTACCTTAATCCTAACCAATACCCTAAACCGAGCCCTAACCCTAACACTAACCCTAACCCTAACCCTAACCCATACCCTACGCCGTACCCGAAGCCCTCCCCAAACCCGTACCCTAAGCCGTACCCTAAGCCGTACCCTAAGCCTAACCCTAACCCTAGGCTACCCTTGACTGCTTCTGCCTCCAATAGATTTCCTAAGCACTAGTGTTTTAAGGAACAGCTTAAAAAGAGAATCCTAATGTGATTTCTTTATAATGGGTGTGTTCCTTATCTTATCCTAGTGTCTAAACTCTTCTCCATGGCTGGACCTCCAAATAATATTCCTTTACGTGCTAAGGGGTATCTAGAGACTGGGATAGGTTTAATAACTACCCTAACACTAACGCGTACCCTAACCCTAACCCCTACCCTATCCCTAACACGTACCCTAATCCTAACCAATACCTTAAACCGAGCCCTAACCCTAACACTAACCCTAACCCTAACCCTAACCCATACCCTACGCCGTACCCGAAGCCCTCCCCGAACCGGTACCCTAAGCCGTACCCTAAGCCGTATCCTAAGCCTAACCGTAACCCTAGGCTACCCTTGACTGCTTCTGCCTCCAATAGATTTTCTAAGCACTAGTGTTTTAAGGAACAGCTTAAAAAGAGAATCCTAATGTGATTTCTTTATAATGGGTGTGTTCCTTATCTTATCCTAGTGTCTAAACTCTTCTCCATGGCTGGACCTCCAAATAATATTCCTTTACGTGCTAAGGGGTATCTAGAGAGTGGGTTAGGTTTAATAACTACCCTATCACTAACGCGTACCCTAACCCTAAACCCTACCCTAACCCTAACACGTACCCTAATCCTAACCAATACCCTATACCGAGCCCTAACCCTAACACTAACCCTAACCCTAACACTAACCCATACCCTACGCCGTACCAGAAGCCCTCCACGAACCCGTACCCTAAGCCGTACCCTAAGCCTAACCCTAAGCCTAACCCTAACCCTAGGCTACCCTTGACTGCTTCTGCCTCCAATAGATTTCCTAAGCACTAGTGTTTTAAGGAACAGCTTAAAAAGAGAATCCTAATGTGATTTCTTTATAATGGGTGTGTTCCTTATCTTATCCTAGTGTCTAAACTCTTCTCCATGGCTGGACCTCCAAATAATATTCCTTTACGTGCTAAGGGGTATCTAGAGCGTGGGTTAGGTTTAATAACTACCCTAACACTAACGCGTACCCTAACCCTAAACCCTACCCTATCGCTAACTCGTACCCTAATCCTAACCCGTACCCTAAACCGAGCCCTAACCCTAACACTAACCCTAACCCTAACCCTAACCCATACCCTACGCCGTACCCGAAGCCCTCCCCGAACCCGTACCCTAAGCCGTACCCTAAGCCGTACCCTAAGCCTAACCCTAACCCTAGGCTACCCTTGACTGCTTCTGCCTCCAATAGATTTCCTAAGCATTAGTGTTTTAAGGAACAGCTTAAAAAGAGAATCCTAATGTGATTTCTTTATAATGGGTGTGTTCCTTATCTTATCCTAGTGTCTAAACTCTTCTCCATGGCTGAACCGCCAAATAATATTCCTTGACGTGCTAAGGTGTATCTAGAGAGTGGGATAGGTTTAATAACTACCGTAACCCTAACGCGTACCCTAACCCTAACCCCTACCCTAACCCTAACACGTACCCTAATCCTAACTCGTACCCTAAACCGAGCCCTAACCCTAACACTAACCCTAACCCTAACCCTAACCCATACCCTACGCCGTACCCGAAGCCCTCACCGAACCCGTACCCTAAGCCGTACCCTAAGCCTAACCCTAAGCCTAACCCTAACCCTAGGCTACCCTTGACTGCTTCTGCCTCCAATAGATTTCCTAAGCACTAGTGTTTTAAGGAACAACTTAAAAAGAGAATCCTAATGTGATTTCTTTATAATGGGTGTGTTCCTTATCTTATCCTAGTGTCTAAACTCTTCTCCATGGCTGCACCTCCAAATAATATTCCTTTACGTGCTAAGGGGTATCTAGAGAGTGGGATAGGTTTAATAACTACCCTAACACTAACGCGTACCCTAACCCTAACCCCTACCCTAACCCTAACACGTACCCTAATCCTAACCAATACCCTAAACCGAGCCCTAACCCTAACACTAACCCTAACCCTAACCCTAACCCATACCCTACGCCGTACCCGAAGCCCTCCCCGAACCCGTACCCTAAGCCGTACCCTAAGCCGTACGCTAAGCCTAACCCTAACCCTAGGCTACCCTTGACTGCTTCTGCCTCCAATGGATTTCCTAAGCACTAGTGTTTTAAGGAACAGCTTAAAAAGAGAATCCTAATGTGATTTCTTTATAATGGGTGTGTTCCTTATCTTATCCTAGTGTCTAAACTCTTCTCCATGGCTGGACCCCGAAATAATATTCCTTTACGTGCTAAGGTGTATCTAGAGAGTGGGATAGGTTTACTAACTACCCTAACCCTAACGCGTACCCTAACCCTAACCCCTACCCTAACCCTAACACGTACCCTAATCCTAACCCGTACCCTAAACCGAACCCTAACCCTAACACTAACCCTAACACTAACCCTAAGCCATACCCTACGCCGTAACCGAATCCCTCACCGAACCCGTACCCTAAGCCGTACGCTAAGCCTAACCCTAAGGCTAACCCTACCCCTAGGCTACCCTTGACTGATTCTGCCTCCAATAGATTTCCTAAGCACTAGTGTTTTAAGGAACAACTTAAAAAGAGAATCCTAATGTCATTTCTTTATAATGGGTGTGTTCCTTATCTTATCCTAGTGTCTAAACTCTTCTCCATGGCTGGACCTCCAAATAATATTCCTTTACGTGCTGAGGGGTATCTAGAGAGTGGGATAGGTTTAATAACTACCCTAACACTAACACGTACCCTAACCCTAACCCCTACCCTAACACTAACTCGTACCCTAATCCTAAACAATACCCTAAACCGAGCCCTAACCCTAACACTAACCCTAACCCTAACCCTAACCCATACCCTACGCCGTACCCGAAGCCCTCCCCGAACCCGTACCCTAAGCCGTACCCTAAGCCGTACCCTAAGCCTAACCCTAACCCTAGGCTACCCTTGACTGCTTCTGCCTCCAATAGATTTCCTAAGCACTAGTGTTTTAAGGAACAGCTTAAAAAGAGAATCCTAATGTGATTTCTTTATAATGGGTGTGTTCCTTATCTTATCCTAGTGTCTAAACTCTTCTCCATGGCTGAACCGCCAAATAATATTCCTTGACGTGCTAAGGTGTATCTAGAGAGTGGGATAGGTTTAATAACTACCCTAACCCTAACGCGTACCCTAACCCTAACCCCTACCCTAACCCTAACACGTACCCTAATCCTAACCCGTACCCTAAACCGAGCCCTAACCCTAACACTAACCCTAACCCTAATCCTAACCCATACCCTACGCCGTACCCGAAGCCCTCACCGAACCCGTACCCTAAGCCGTACCCTAAGCCTAACCCTAAGCCTAACCCTAACCCTAGGCTACCCTTGACTGCTTCTGCCTCCAATAGATTTCCTAAGCACTAGTGTTTTAAGGAACAACTTAAAAAGAGAATCCTAATGTGATTTCTTTATAATGGGTGTGTTCCTTATCTTATCCTAGTGTCTAAACTCTTCTCCATGGCTGCACCTCCAAATAATATTCCTTTACGTGCTAAGGGGTATCTAGAGAGTGGGATAGGTTTAATAACTACCCTAACACTAACGCGTACCCTAACCCTAACCCCTACCCTAACCCTAACACGTACCCTAATCCTAACCAATACCCTAAACCGAGCCCTAACCCTAACACTAACCCTAACCCTAACCCTAACCCATACCCTACGCCGTACCCGAAGCCCTCCCCGAACCCGTACCCTAAGCCGTACCCTAAGCCGTACCCTAAGCCTAACCCTAACCCTAGGCTACCCTTGACTGCTTCTGCCTCCAATAGATTTCCTAAGCACTAGTGTTTTAAGGAACAGCTTAAAAAGAGAATCCTAATGTGATTTCTTTATAATGGGTGTGTTCCTTATCTTATCCTAGTGTCTAAACTCTTCTCCATGGCTGGACCCCGAAATAATATTCCTTTACGTGCTAAGGTGTATCTAGAGAGTGGGATAGGTTTACTAACTACCCTAACCCTAACGCGTACCCTAACCCTAACCCCTACCCTAACCCTAACACGTACCCTAATCCTAACCCGTACCCTAAACCGAACCCTAACCCTAACACTAACCCTAACACTAACCCTAAGCCATACCCTACGCCGTACCCGAATCCCTCACCGAACCCGTACCCTAAGCCGTACGCTAAGCCTAACCCTAAGCCTAACCCTACCCCTAGGCTACCCTTGACTGCTTCTGCCTCCAATAGATTTCCTAAGCACTAGTGTTTTAAGGAACAACTTAAAAAGAGAATCCTAATGTCATTTCTTTATAATGTGTGTGTTCCTTATCTTATCCTAGTGTCTAAACTCTTCTCCATGGCTGGACCTCCAAATAATATTCCTTTACGTGCTGAGGGGTATCTAGAGAGTGGGATAGGTTTAATAACTACCCTAACACTAACACGTACCCTAACCCTAACGCCTACCCTAACACTAACTCGTACCCTAATCCTAAACAATACCCTAAACCGAGCCCTAACCATAACACTAACCCTAACCCTAACCCTAACCCATACCCTACGCCGTACCCGAAGCCCTCCCCGAACCCGTACCCTAAGCCGTACCCTAAGCCGTACCCTAAGCCTAACCCTAACCCTAGGCTACCCTTGACTGCTTCTGCCTCCAATAGATTTCCTAAGCACTAGTGTTTTAAGGAACAGCTTAAAAAGAGAATCCTAATGTGATTTCTTTATAATGGGTGTGTTCCTTATCTTATCCTAGTGTCTAAACTCTTCTCCATGGCTGAACCGCCAAATAATATTCCTTGACGTGCTAAGGTGTATCTAGAGAGTGGGATAGGTTTAATAACTACCCTAACCCTAACGCGTACCCTAACCCTAACCCCTACCCTAACCCTAACACGTACCCTAATCCTAACCCGTACCCTAAACCGAGCCCTAACCCTAACCCGTACCCTAAACCGAGCCCTAACCCTAACACTAACCCTAACCCTAACCCTAACCCATACCCTACGCCGTACCCGAAGCCCTCCCCGAACCCGTACCCTAAGCCGTACCCTAAGCCTAACCCTAAGCCTAACCCTAACCCTAGGCTACCCTTGACTGCTTCTGCCTCCAATAGATTTCCTAAGCACTAGTGTTTTAAGGAACAACTTAAAAAGAGAATCCTAATGTGATTTCTTTATAATGGGTGTGTTCCTTATCTTATCCTAGTGTCTAAACTCTTCTCCATGGCTGCACCTCCAAATAATATTCCTTTACGTGCTAAGGGGTATCTAGAGAGTGGGATAGGTTTAATAACTACCCTAACACTAACGCGTACCCTAACCCTAACCCCTACCCTAACCCTAACACGTACCCTAATCCTAACCAATACCCTAAACCGAGCCCTAACCCTAACACTAACCCTAACCCTAACCCTAACCCATACCCTACGCCGTACCCGAAGCCCTCCCCGAACCCGTACCCTAAGCCGTACCCTAAGCCGTACGCTAAGCCTAACCCTAACCCTAGGCTACCCTTGACTGCTTCTGCCTCCAATAGATTTCCTAAGCACTAGTGTTTTAAGGAACAGCTTAAAAAGAGAATCCTAATGTGATTTCTTTATAATGGGTGTGTTCCTTATCTTATCCTAGTGTCTAAACTCTTCTCCATGGCTGGACCCCGAAATAATATTCCTTTACGTGCTAAGGTGTATCTAGAGAGTGGGATAGGTTTACTAACTACCCTAACCCTAACGCGTACCCTAACCCTAACCCCTACCCTAACCCTAACACGTACCCTAATCCTAACCCGTACCCTAAACCGAACCCTAACCCTAACACTAACCCTAACACTAACCCTAAGCCATACCCTACGCCGTACCCGAATCCCTCCCCGAACCCGTACCCTAAACCGTACCCTAAGCCGTACCCTAAGCCTAACCCTAACCCTAGGCTACCCTTGGATGCTTCTGCCTCCAATAGATTTCCTAAGCACTAGTGTTTTAAGGAACAGCTTAAAAAGAGAATCCTAATGTGATTTGTTTATAATGGGTTTGTTCCTTATCTTATCCTAGTGTCTAAACTCTTCTCCATGGCTGGACCTCCAAATAATATTCCTTTATGTGCTAAGGGGTATCTAGAGAATGGGATAGGTTTAATAACTACCCTAACACTAAAGCGTACCCTAACTCTAACCCCTACCCTAACCATAACACGTACCTTAATCCTAACCAATACCCTAAACCGAGCCCTAACCCTAACACTAAACCTAACCCTAACCCTAACCCATACCCTACGCCGTACCCGAAGCCCTCCCCAAACCCGTACCCTAAGCCGTACCCTAAGCCGTACCCTAAGCCTAACCCTAACCCTAGGCTACCCTTGACTGCTTCTGCCTCCAATAGATTTCCTAAGCACTAGTGTTTTAAGGAACAGCTTAAAAAGGGAATCCTAATGTGATTTCTTTATAATGGGTGTGTTCCTTATCTTATCCTAGTGTCTAAACTCTTCTCCATGGCTGGACCTCCAAATAATATTCCTTTACGTGCTAAGGGGTATCTAGAGACTGGGATAGGTTTAATAACTACCCTAACACTAACGCGTACCCTAACCCTAACCCCTACCCTAACACTAACACGTACCCTAATCCTAACCAATACCCTAAACCGAGCCCTAACCCTAACACTAACCCTAACCCTAACCCTAACCCATACCCTACGCCGTACCCGAAGCCCTCCCCGAACCGGTACCCTAAGCCGTACCCTAAGCCGTACCCTAAGCCGTACCCTAACCCTAGGCTACCCTTGACTGCTTCTGCCTCCAATAGATTTTCTAAGCACTAGTGTTTTAAGGAACAGCTTAAAAAGAGAATCCTAATGTGATTTCTTTATAATGGGTGTGTTCCTTATCTTATCCTAGTGTCTAAACTCTTCTCCATGGCTGGACCTCCAAATAATATTCCTTTACGTGCTAAGGGGTATCTAGAGAGTGTGTTAGGTTTAATAACTACCCTAACACTAACGCGTACCCTAACCCTAAACCCTACCCTAACCCTAACACGTACCCTAATCCTAACCAATACCCTATACCGAGCCCTAACCCTAACACTAACCCTAACCCTAACCCTAACCCATACCCTACGCCGTACCAGAAGCCCTCCACGAACCCGTACCCTAAGCCGTACCCTAAGCCTAACCCTAAGCCTAACCCTAACCCTAGGCTACCCTTGACTGCTTCTGCCTCCAATAGATTTCCTAAGCACTAGTGTTTTAAGGAACAGCTTAAAAAGAGAATCCTAATGTGATTTCTTTATAATGGGTGTGTTCCTTATCTTATCCTAGTGTCTAAACTCTTCTCCATGGCTGGACCTTCAAATAATATTCCTTTACGTGCTAAGGGGTATCTAGAGCGTGGGTTAGGTTTAATAACTACCCTAACACTAACGTGTACCCTAACCCTAAACCCTACCCTATCGCTAACTCGTACCCTAATCCTAACCCGTACCCTAAACCGAGCCCTAACCCTAACCCTAACCCTAACCCATACCCTACGCCGTACCCGAAGCCCTCCCCGAACCCGTACCCTAAGCCGTACCCTAAGCCGTACCCTAAGCCTAACCCTAACCCTAGGCTACCCTTGACTGCTTCTGCCTCCAATAGATTTCCTAAGCACTAGTGTTTTAAGGAACAGCTTAAAAAGAGAATCCTAATGTGATTTCTTTATAATGGGTGTGTTCCTTATCTTATCCTAGTGTCTAAACTCTTCTCCATGGCTGGACCCCGAAATAATATTCCTTTACGTGCTAAGGTGTATCTAGAGAGTGGGATAGGTTTACTAACTACCCTAACCCTAACGCGTACCCTAACCCTAAACCCTACCCTAACCCTAACACGTACCCTAATCCTAACCCGTACCCTAAACCGAACCCTAACCCTAACACTAACCCTAACACTAACCCTAAGCCATACCCTACGCCGTACCCGAATCCCTCCCCGAACCCGTACCCTAAACCGTACCCTAAGCCGTACCCTAAGCCTAACCCTAACCCTAGGCTACCCTTGGATGCTTCTGCCTCCAATAGATTTCCTAAGCACTAGTGTTTTAAGGAACAGCTTAAAAAGAGAATCCTAATGTGATTTGTTTATAATGGGTTTGTTCCTTATCTTATCCTAGTGTCTAAACTCTTCTCCATGGCTGGACCTCGAAATAATATTCCTTTATGTGCTAAGGGGTATCTAGAGAATGGGATAGGTTTAATAACTACCCTAACACTAACGCGTACCCTAACCCTAACCCCTACCCTAACCATAACACGTACCTTAATCCTAACCAATACCCTAAACCGAGCCCTAACCCTAACACTAAACCTAACCCTAACCCTAAACCATACCCTACGCCGTACCCGAAGCCCTCCCCAAACCCGTACCCTAAGCCGTACCCTAAGCCGTACCCTAAGCCTAACCCTAACCCTAGGCTACCCTTGACTGCTTCTGCCTCCAATAGATTTCCTAAGCACTAGTGTTTTAAGGAACAGCTTAAAAAGAGAATCCTAATGTGATTTCTTTATAATGGGTGTGTTCCTTATCTTATCCTAGTGTCTAAACTCTTCTCCATGGCTGGACCTCCAAATAATATTCCTTTACGTGCTAAGGGGTATCTAGAGCGTGGGTTAGGTTTAATAACTACCCTAACACTAACGCGTACCCTAACCCTAAACCCTACCCTATCGCTAACTCGTACCCTAATCCTAACCCGTACCCTAAACCGAGCCCTAACCCTAACACTAACCCTAACCCTAACCCTAACCCATACCCTACGCCGTACCCGAAGCCCTCCCCGAACCCGTACCCTAAGCCGTACCCTAAGCCTAACCCTAACCCTAGGCTACCCTTGGATGCTTCTGCCTCCAATAGATTTCCTAAGCACTAGTGTTTTAAGGAACAGCTTAAAAAGAGAATCCTAATGTGATTTCTTTATAATGGGTTTGTTCCTTATCTTATCCTAGTGTCTAAACTCTTCTCCATGGCTGGACCTCCAAATAATATTCCTTTATGTGCTAAGGGGTATCTAGAGAATGGGATAGGTTTAATAACTACCCTAACACTAACGCGTACCCTAACCCTAACCCCTACCCTAACCATAACACGTACCTTAATCCTAACCAATACCCTAAACCGAGCCCTAACCCTAACACTAACCCTAACCCTAACCCTAACCCATACCCTACGCCGTACCCGAAGCCCTCCCCAAACCCGTACCCTAAGCCGTACCCTAAGCCTAACCCTAACCCTAGGCTACCCTTGACTGCTTCTGCCTCCAATAGATTTCCTAAGCACTAGTGTTTTAAGGAACAGCTTAAAAAGAGAATCCTAATGTGATTTCTTTATAATGGGTGTGTTCCTTATCTTATCCTAGTGTCTAAACTCTTCTCCATGGCTGGACCTCCAAATAATATTCCTTTACGTGCTAAGGGGTATCTAGAGACTGGGATAGGTTTAATAACTACCCTAACACTAACGCGTACCCTAACCCTAACCCCTACCCTATCCCTAACACGTACCCTAATCCTAACCAATACCTTAAACCGAGCCCTAACCCTAACACTAACCCTAACCCTAACCCTAACCCATACCCTACGCCGTACCCGAAGCCCTCCCCGAACCGGTACCCTAAGCCGTACCCTAAGCCTAACCCTAAGCCTAACCCTAACCCTAGGCTACCCTTGACTGCTTCTGCCTCCAATAGATTTTCTAAGCACTAGTGTTTTAAGGAACAGCTTAAAAAGAGAATCCTAATGTGATTTCTTTATAATGGGTGTGTTCCTTATCTTATCCTAGTGTCTAAACTCTTCTCCATGGCTGGACCTCCAAATAATATTCCTTTACGTGCTAAGGGGTATCTAGAGAGTGGGTTAGGTTTAATAACTACCCTATCACTAACGCGTACCCTAACCCTAAACCCTACCCTAACCCTAACACGTACCCTAATCCTAACCAATACCCTATACCGAGCCCTAACCCTAACACTAACCCTAACCCTAACACTAACCCATACCCTACGCCGTACCAGAAGCCCTCCACGAACCCGTACCCTAAGCCGTACCCTAAGCCTAACCCTAAGCCTAACCCTAACCCTAGGCTACCCTTGACTGCTTCTGCCTCCAATAGATTTCCTAAGCACTAGTGTTTTAAGGAACAGCTTAAAAAGAGAATCCTAATGTGATTTCTTTATAATGGGTGTGTTCCTTATCTTATCCTAGTGTCTAAACTCTTCTCCATGGCTGGACCTCCAAATAATATTCCTTTACGTGCTAAGGGGTATCTAGAGCGTGGGTTAGGTTTAATAACTACCCTAACACTAACGCGTACCCTAACCCTAAACCCTACCCTATCGCTAACTCGTACCCTAATCCTAACCCGTACCCTAAACCGAGCCCTAACCCTAACACTAACCCTAACCCTAACCCTAACCCATACCCTACGCCGTACCCGAAGCCCTCCCCGAACCCGTACCCTAAGCCGTACCCTAAGCCGTACCCTAAGCCTAACCCTAACCCTAGGCTACCCTTGACTGCTTCTGCCTCCAATAGATTTCCTAAGCATTAGTGTTTTAAGGAACAGCTTAAAAAGAGAATCCTATTGTGATTTCTTTATAATGGGTGTGTTCCTTATCTTATCCTAGTGTCTAAACTCTTCTCCATGGCTGAACCGCCAAATAATATTCCTTGACGTGCTAAGGTGTATCTAGAGAGTGGGATAGGTTTAATAACTACCGTAACCCTAACGCGTACCCTAACCCTAACCCCTACCCTAACCCTAACACGTACCCTAATCCTAACTCGTACCCTAAACCGAGCCCTAACCCTAACACTAACCCTAACCCTAACCCTAACCCATACCCTACGCCGTACCCGAAGCCCTCCCCGAACCCGTACCCTAAGCCGTACCCTAAGCCGTACCCTAAGCCTAACCCTAACCCTAGGCTACCCTTGACTGCTTCTGCCTCCAATAGATTTCCTAAGCATTAGTGTTTTAAGGAACAGCTTAAAAAGAGAATCCTAATGTGATTTCTTTATAATGGGTGTGTTCCTTATCTTATCCTAGTGTCTAAACTCTTCTCCATGGCTGAACCGCCAAATAATATTCCTTGACGTGCTAAGGTGTATCTAGAGAGTGGGATAGGTTTAATAACTACCGTAACCCTAACGCGTACCCTAACCCTAACCCCTACCCTAACCCTAACACGTACCCTAATCCTAACTCGTACCCTAAACCGAGCCCTAACCCTAACACTAACCCTAACCCTAACCCTAACCCATACCCTACGCCGTACCCGAAGCCCTCACCGAACCCGTACCCTAAGCCGTACCCTAAGCCTAACCCTAAGCCTAACCCTAACCCTAGGCTACCCTTGACTGCTTCTGCCTCCAATAGATTTCCTAAGCACTAGTGTTTTAAGGAACAACTTAAAAAGAGAATCCTAATGTGATTTCTTTATAATGGGTGTGTTCCTTATCTTATCCTAGTGTCTAAACTCTTCTCCATGGCTGCACCTCCAAATAATATTCCTTTACGTGCTAAGGGGTATCTAGAGAGTGGGATAGGTTTAATAACTACCCTAACACTAACGCGTACCCTAACCCTAACCCCTACCCTAACCCTAACACGTACCCTAATCCTAACCAATACCCTAAACCGAGCCCTAACCCTAACACTAACCCTAACCCTAACCCTAACCCATACCCTACGCCGTACCCGAAGCCCTCCCCGAACCCGTACCCTAAGCCGTACCCTAAGCCGTACGCTAAGCCTAACCCTAACCCTAGGCTACCCTTGACTGCTTCTGCCTCCAATAGATTTCCTAAGCACTAGTGTTTTAAGGAACAGCTTAAAAAGAGAATCTTAATGTGATTTCTTTATAATGGGTGTGTTCCTTATCTTATCCTAGTGTCTAAACTCTTCTCCATGGCTGGACCCCGAAATAATATTCCTTTACGTGCTAAGGTGTATCTAGAGAGTGGGATAGGTTTACTAACTACCCTAACCCTAACGCGTACCCTAACCCTAACCCCTACCCTAACCCTAACACGTACCCTAATCCTAACCCGTACCCTAAACCGAACCCTAACCCTAACACTAACCCTAACACTAACCCTAAGCCATACCCTACGCCGTAACCGAATCCCTCACCGAACCCGTACCCTAAGCCGTACGCTAAGCCTAACCCTAAGGCTAACCCTACCCCTAGGCTACCCTTGACTGCTTCTGCCTCCAATAGATTTCCTAAGCACTAGTGTTTTAAGGAACAACTTAAAAAGAGAATCCTAATGTCATTTCTTTATAATGGGTGTGTTCCTTATCTTATCCTAGTGTCTAAACTCTTCTCCATGGCTGGACCTCCAAATAATATTCCTTTACGTGCTGAGGGGTATCTAGAGAGTGGGATAGGTTTAATAACTACCCTAACACTAACACGTACCCTAACCCTAACCCCTACCCTAACACTAACTCGTACCCTAATCCTAAACAATACCCTAAACCGAGCCCTAACCCTAACACTAACCCTAACCCTAACCCTAACCCATACCCTACGCCGTACCCGAAGCCCTCCCCGAACCCGTACCCTAAGCCGTACCCTAAGCCGTACCCTAAGCCTAACCCTAACCCTAGGCTACCCTTGACTGCTTCTGCCTCCAATAGATTTCCTAAGCACTAGTGTTTTAAGGAACAGCTTAAAAAGAGAATCCTAATGTGATTTCTTTATAATGGGTGTGTTCCTTATCTTATCCTAGTGTCTAAACTCTTCTCCATGGCTGAACCGCCAAATAATATTCCTTGACGTGCTAAGGTGTATCTAGAGAGTGGGATAGGTTTAATAACTACCCTAACCCTAACGCGTACCCTAACCCTAACCCCTACCCTAACCCTAACACGTACCCTAATCCTAACCCGTACCCTAAACCGAGCCCTAACCCTAACACTAACCCTAACCCTAATCCTAACCCATACCCTACGCCGTACCCGAAGCCCTCACCGAACCCGTACCCTAAGCCGTACCCTAAGCCTAACCCTAAGCCTAACCCTAACCCTAGGCTACCCTTGACTGCTTCTGCCTCCAATAGATTTCCTAAGCACTAGTGTTTTAAGGAACAACTTAAAAAGAGAATCCTAATGTGATTTCTTTATAATGGGTGTGTTCCTTATCTTATCCTAGTGTCTAAACTCTTCTCCATGGCTGCACCTCCAAATAATATTCCTTTACGTGCTAAGGGGTATCTAGAGAGTGGGATAGGTTTAATAACTACCCTAACACTAACGCGTACCCTAACCCTAACCCCTACCCTAACCCTAACACGTACCCTAATCCTAACCAATACCCTAAACCGAGCCCTAACCCTAACACTAACCCTAACCCTAACCCTAACCCATACCCTACGCCGTACCCGAAGCCCTCCCCGAACCCGTACCCTAAGCCGTACCCTAAGCCGTACCCTAAGCCTAACCCTAACCCTAGGCTACCCTTGACTGCTTCTGCCTCCAATAGATTTCCTAAGCACTAGTGTTTTAAGGAACAGCTTAAAATGAGAATCCTAATGTGATTTCTTTATAATGGGTGTGTTCCTTATCTTATCCTAGTGTCTAAACTCTTCTCCATGGCTGGACCCCGAAATAATATTCCTTTACGTGCTAAGGTGTATCTAGAGAGTGGGATAGGTTTACTAACTACCCTAACCCTAACGCGTACCCTAACCCTAACCCCTACCCTAACCCTAACACGTACCCTAATCCTAACCCGTACCCTAAACCGAACCCTAACCCTAACACTAACCCTAACACTAACCCTAAGCCATACCCTACGCCGTACCCGAATCCCTCACCGAACCCGTACCCTAAGCCGTACGCTAAGCCTAACCCTAAGCCTAACCCTACCCCTAGGCTACCCTTGACTGCTTCTGCCTCCAATAGATTTCCTAAGCACTAGTGTTTTAAGGAACAACTTAAAAAGAGAATCCTAATGTCATTTCTTTATAATGTGTGTGTTCCTTATCTTATCCTAGTGTCTAAACTCTTCTCCATGGCTGGACCTCCAAATAATATTCCTTTACGTGCTGAGGGGTATCTAGAGAGTGGGATAGGTTTAATAACTACCCTAACACTAACACGTACCCTAACCCTAACGCCTACCCTAACACTAACTCGTACCCTAATCCTAAACATTACCCTAAACCGAGCCCTAACCATAACACTAACCCTAACCCTAACCCTAACCCATACCCTACGCCGTACCCGAAGCCCTCCCCGAACCCGTACCCTAAGCCGTACCCTAAGCCGTACCCTAAGCCTAACCCTAACCCTAGGCTACCCTTGACTGCTTCTGCCTCCAATAGATTTCCTAAGCACTAGTGTTTTAAGGAACAGCTTAAAAAGAGAATCCTAATGTGATTTCTTTATAATGGGTGTGTTCCTTATCTTATCCTAGTGTCTAAACTCTTCTCCATGGCTGAACCGCCAAATAATATTCCTTGACGTGCTAAGGTGTATCTAGAGAGTGGGATAGGTTTAATAACTACCCTAACCCTAACGCGTACCCTAACCCTAACCCCTACCATAACCCTAACACGTACCCTAATCCTAACCCGTACCCTAAACCGAGCCCTAACCCTAACACTAACCCTAACCCTAACCCTAACCCATACCCTACGCCGTACCCGAAGCCCTCCCCGAACCCGTACCCTAAGCCGTACCCTAAGCCTAACCCTAAGCCTAACCCTAACCCTAGGCTACCCTTGACTGCTTCTGCCTCCAATAGATTTCCTAAGCACTAGTGTTTTAAGGAACAACTTAAAAAGAGAATCCTAATGTGATTTCTTTATAATGGGTGTGTTCCTTATCTTATCCTAGTGTCTAAACTCTTCTCCATGGCTGCACCTCCAAATAATATTCCTTTACGTGCTAAGGGGTATCTAGAGAGTGGGATAGGTTTAATAACTACCCTAACACTAACGCGTACCCTAACCCTAACCCCTACCCTAACCCTAACACGTACCCTAATCCTAACCAATACCTTAAACCGAGCCCTAACCCTAACACTAACCCTAACCCTAACCCTAACCCATACCCTACGCCGTACCCGAAGCCCTCCCCGAACCCGTACCCTAAGCCGTACCCTAAGCCGTACGCTAAGCCTAACCCTAACCCTAGGCTACCCTTGACTGCTTCTGCCTCCAATAGATTTCCTAAGCACTAGTGTTTTAAGGAACAGCTTAAAAAGAGAATCCTAATGTGATTTCTTTATAATGGGTGTGTTCCTTATCTTATCCTAGTGTCTAAACTCTTCTCCATGGCTGGACCCCGAAATAATATTCCTTTACGTGCTAAGGTGTATCTAGAGAGTGGGATAGGTTTACTAACTACCCTAACCCTAACGCGTACCCTAACCCTAACCCCTACCCTAACCCTAACACGTACCCTAATCCTAACCCGTACCCTAAACCGAACCCTAACCCTAACACTAACCCTAACACTAACCCTAAGCCATACCCTACGCCGTACCCGAATCCCTCCCCGAACCCGTACCCTAAACCGTACCCTAAGCCGTACCCTAAGCCTAACCCTAACCCTAGGCTACCCTTGGATGCTTCTGCCTCCAATAGATTTCCTAAGCACTAGTGTTTTAAGGAACAGCTTAAAAAGAGAATCCTAATGTGATTTGTTTATAATGGGTTTGTTCCTTATCTTATCCTAGTGTCTAAACTCTTCTCCATGGCTGGACCTCGAAATAATATTCCTTTATGTGCTAAGGGGTATCTAGAGAATGGGATAGGTTTAATAACTACCCTAACACTAACGCGTACCCTAACCCTAACCCCTACCCTAACCATAACACGTACCTTAATCCTAACCAATACCCTAAACCGAGCCCTAACCCTAACACTAAACCTAACCCTAACCCTAACCCATACCCTACGCCGTACCCGAAGCCCTCCCCAAACCCGTACCCTAAGCCGTACCCTAAGCCGTACCCTAAGCCTAACCCTAACCCTAGGCTACCCTTGGATGCTTCTGCCTCCAATAGATTTCCTAAGCACTAGTGTTTTAAGGAACAGCTTAAAAAGAGAATCCTAATGTGATTTGTTTATAATGGGTTTGTTCCTTATCTTATCCTAGTGTCTAAACTCTTCTCCATGGCTGGACCTCCAAATAATATTCCTTTACGTGCTAAGGGGTATCTAGAGCGTGGGTTAGGTTTAATAACTACCCTAACACTAACGCGTACCCTAACCCTAAACCCTACCCTATCGCTAACTCGTACCCTAATCCTAACCCGTACCCTAAACCGAGCCCTAACCCTAACACTAACCCTAACCCTAACCCTAACCCATACCCTACGCCGTACCCGAAGCCCTCCCCGAACCCGTACCCTAAGCCGTACCCTAAGCCGTACCCTAAGCCTAACCCTAACCCTAGGCTACCCTTGACTGCTTCTGCCTCCAATAGATTTCCTAAGCATTAGTGTTTTAAGGAACAGCTTAAAAAGAGAATCCTAATGTGATTTCTTTATAATGGGTGTGTTCCTTATCTTATCCTAGTGTCTAAACTCTTCTCCATGGCTGAACCGCCAAATAATATTCCTTGACGTGCTAAGGGGTATCTAGAGAGTGGGTTAGGTTTAATAACTACCCTAACACTAACGCGTACCCTAACCCTAAACCCTACCCTAACACTAACACGTACCCTAATCCTAACCAATACCCTATACCGAGCCCTAACCCTAACACTAACCCTAACCCTAACCCTAACCCATACCCTACGCCGTACCAGAAGCCCTCCCCGAACCCGTACCCTAAGCCGTACCCTAAGCCGTACCCTAAGCCTAACCCTAACCCTAGGCTACCCTTGGATGCTTCTGCCTCCAATAGATTTCCTAAGCACTAGTGTTTTAAGGAACAGCTTAAAAAGAGAATCCTAATGTGATTTCTTTATAATGGGTTTGTTCCTTATCTTATCCTAGTGTCTAAACTCTTCTCCATGGCTGGACCTCCAAATAATATTCCTTTATGTGCTAAGGGGTATCTAGAGAATGGGATAGGTTTAATAACTACCCTAACACTAACGCGTACCCTAACCCTAACCCCTACCCTAACCATAACACGTACCTTAATCCTAACCAATACCCTAAACCGAGCCCTAACCCTAACACTAACCCTAACCCTAACCCTAACCCATACCCTACGCCGTACCCGAAGCCCTCCCCAAACCCGTACCCTAAGCCGTACCCTAAGCCTAACCCTAACCCTAGGCTACCCTTGACTGCTTCTGCCTCCAATAGATTTCCTAAGCACTAGTGTTTTAAGGAACAGCTTAAAAAGAGAATCCTAATGTGATTTCTTTATAATGGGTGTGTTCCTTATCTTATCCTAGTGTCTAAACTCTTCTCCATGGCTGCACCTCCAAATAATATTCCTTTACGTGCTAAGGGGTATCTAGAGAGTGGGATAGGTTTAATAACTACCCTAACACTAACGCGTACCCTAACCCTAACCCCTACCCTAACCCTAACACGTACCCTAATCCTAACCAATACCCTAAACCGAGCCCTAACCCTAACACTAACCCTAACCCTAACCCTAACCCATACCCTACGCCGTACCCGAAGCCCTCCCCGAACCCGTACCCTAAGCCGTACCCTAAGCCTAACCCTAACCCTAGGCTACCGTTGACTGCTTCTGCCTCCAATAGATTTCCTAAGCACTAGTGTTTTAAGGAACAGCTTAAAAAGAGAATCCTAATGTGATTTCTTTATAATGGGTGTGTTCCTTATCTTATCCTAGTGTCTAAACTCTTCTCCATGGCTGGACCCCGAAATAATATTCCTTTACGTGCTAAGGTGTATCTAGAGAGTGGGATAGGTTTACTAACTAACCTAACCCTAACGCGTACCCTAACCCTAACCCCTACCCTAACCCTAACACGTACCCTAATCCTAACCCGTACCCTAAACCGAACCCTAACCCTAACACTAACCCTAACACTAACCCTAAGCCATACCCTACGCCATACCCGAATCCCTCACCGAACCCGTACCCTAAGCCGTACGCTAAGCCTAACCCTAAGCCTAACCCTACTCCTAGGCTACCCTTGACTGCTTCTGCCTCCAATAGATTTCCTAAGCACTAGTGTTTTAAGGAACAACTTAAAAAGAGAATCCTAATGTCATTTCTTTATAATGTGTGTGTTCCTTATCTTATCCTAGTGTCTAAACTCTTCTCCATGGCTGGACCTCCAAATAATATTCCTTTACGTGCTGAGGGGTATCTAGAGAGTGGGATAGGTTTAATAACTACCCTAACACTAACACGTACCCTAACCCTAACGCCTACCCTAACACTAACTCGTACCCTAATCCTAAACAATACCCTAAACCGAGCCCTAACCATAACACTAACCCTAACCCTAACCCTAACCCATACCCTACGCCGTACCCGAAGCCCTCCCCGAACCCGTACCCTAAGCCGTACCCTAAGCCGTACCCTAAGCCTAACCCTAACCCTAGGCTACCCTTGACTGCTTCTGCCTCCAATAGATTTCCTAAGCACTAGTGTTTTAAGGAACAGCTTAAAAAGAGAATCCTAATGTGATTTCTTTATAATGGGTGTGTTCCTTATCTTATCCTAGTGTCTAAACTCTTCTCCATGGCTGAACCGCCAAATAATATTCCTTGACGTGCTAAGGTGTATCTAGAGAGTGGGATAGGTTTAATAACTAACCTAACCCTAACGCGTACCCTAACCCTAACCCCTACCCTAACCCTAACACGTACCCTAATCCTAACCCGTACCCTAAACCGAGCCCTAACCCTAACACTAACCCTAACACTAACCCTAAGCCATACCCTACGCCTTACCCGAATCCCTCCCCGAACCCGTACCCTAAACCGTACCCTAAGCCTAACCCTAAGCCTAACCCTAACCCTAGGCTACCCTTGACTGCTTCTGCCTCCAATAGATTTCCTAAGCACTAGTGTTTTAAGGAACAACTTAAAAAGAGAATCCTAATGTCATTTCTTTATAATGTGTGTGTTCCTTATCTTATCCTACTGTCTAAACTCTTCTCCATGGCTGGACCTCCAAATAATATTCCTTTACGTGCTGAGGGGTATCTAGAGAGTGGGATAGGTTTAATAACTACCCTAACACTAACGCGTACCCTAACCCTAACCCCTACCCTAACACTAACTCGTACCCTAATCCTAAACAATACCCTAAACCGAGCCCTAACCCTAACACTAACCCTAACCCTAACCCTAACCCATACCCTACGCCGTACCAGAAGCCCTCCCCGAACCCGTACCCTAAGCCGTACCCTAAGCCTAACCCTAAGCCTAACCCTAAACGTAGGCTACCCTTGAATGCTTCTGCCTCCAATAGATTTCCTAAGCAGTAGTGTTTTAAGGAACAGCTTAAAAAGAGAATCCTAATGTGATTTCTTTACAATGGGTGTGTTCCTTATCTTATCCTAGTGTCTAAACTCTTCTCCATGGCTGGACCTCAAAATAATATTCCTTTACGTGCTAAGGGGTATCTAGAGACTGGGATAGGTTTAATAACTACCCTAACACTAACGCGTACCCTAACCCTAACCCCTACCCTAACACTAACACGTACCCTAATCCTAACCAATACCCTAAACCGAGCCCTAACCCTAACACTAACCCTAACCGTAACCCTAACCCATACCCTACGCCGTACCCGAAGCCCTCCCTGAACCGGTACCCTAAGCCATACCCTAAGCCGTACCCTAAGCCTAACCCTAACCCTAGGCTACCCTTGACTGCTTCTGCCTCCAATAGATTTTCTAAGCACTAGTGTTTTAAGGAACAGCTTAAAAAGAGAATCCTAATGTGATTTCTTTATAATGGGTGTGTTCCTTATCTTATCCTAGTGTCTAAACTCTTCTCCATGGCTGAACCTCCAAATAATATTCCTTTACGTGCTAAGGGGTATCTAGAGAGTGGTTTAGGTTTAATAACTACCCTAACACTAACACGTACCCTAACCCTAACGCCTACCCTAACACTAACTCGTACCCTAATCCTAAACATTACCCTAAACCGAGCCCTAACCATAACACTAACCCTAACCCTAACCCTAACCCATACCCTACGCCGTACCCGAAGCCCTCCCCGAACCCGTACCCTAAGCCGTACCCTAAGCCGTACCCTAAGCCTAACCCTAACCCTAGGCTACCCTTGACTGCTTCTGCCTCCAATAGATTTCCTAAGCACTAGTGTTTTAAGGAACAGCTTAAAAAGAGAATCCTAATGTGATTTCTTTATAATGGGTGTGTTCCTTATCTTATCCTAGTGTCTAAACTCTTCTCCATGGCTGAACCGCCAAATAATATTCCTTGACGTGCTAAGGTGTATCTAGAGAGTGGGATAGGTTTAATAACTACCCTAACCCTAACGCGTACCCTAACCCTAACCCCTACCCTAACCCTAAAACGTACCCTAATCCTAACCCGTACCCTAAACCGAGCCCTAACCCTAACACTAACCCTAACCCTAACCCTAACCCATACCCTACGCCGTACCCGAAGCCCTCCCCGAACCCGTACCCTAAGCCGTACCCTAAACCTAACCCTAAGCCTAACCCTAACCCTAGGCTACCCTTGACTGCTTCTGCCTCCAATAGATTTCCTAAGCACTAGTGTTTTAAGGAACAACTTAAAAAGAGAATCCTAATGTGATTTCTTTATAATGGGTGTGTTCCTTATCTTATCCTAGTGTCTAAACTCTTCTCCATGGCTGCACCTCCAAATAATATTCCTTTACGTGCTAAGGGGTATCTAGAGAGTGGGATAGGTTTAATAACTACCCTAACACTAACGCGTACCCTAACCCTAACCCCTACCCTAACCCTAACACGTACCCTAATCCTAACCAATACCCTAAACCGAGCCCTAACCCTAACACTAACCCTAACCCTAACCCTAACCCATACCCTACGCCGTACCCGAAGCCCTCCCCGAACCCGTACCCTAAGCCGTACCCTAAGCCGTACGCTAAGCCTAACCCTAACCCTAGGCTACCCTTGACTGCTTCTGCCTCCAATAGATTTCCTAAGCACTAGTGTTTTAAGGAACAGCTTAAAAAGAGAATCCTAATGTGATTTCTTTATAATGGGTGTGTTCCTTATCTTATCCTAGTGTCTAAACTCTTCTCCATGGCTGGACCCCGAAATAATATTCCTTTACGTGCTAAGGTGTATCTAGAGAGTGGGATAGGTTTACTAACTACCCTAACCCTAACGCGTATCCTAACCCTAACCCCTACCCTAACCCTAACACGTACCCTAATCCTAACCCGTACCCTAAACCGAACCCTAACCCTAACACTAACCCTAACACTAACCCTAAGCCATACCCTACGCCGTACCCGAATCCCTCCCCGAACCCGTACCCTAAACCGTACCCTAAGCCGTACCCTAAGCCTAACCCTAACCCTAGGCTACCCTTGGATGCTTCTGCCTCCAATAGATTTCCTAAGCACTAGTGTTTTAAGGAACAGCTTAAAAAGAGAATCCTAATGTGATTTGTTTATAATGGGTTTGTTCCTTATCTTATCCTAGTGTCTAAACTCTTCTCCATGGCTGGACCTCCAAATAATATTCCTTTATGTGCTAAGGGGTATCTAGAGAATGGGATAGGTTTAATAACTACCCTAACACTAACGCGTACCCTAACCCTAACCCCTACCCTAACCATAACACGTACCTTAATCCTAACCAATACCCTAAACCGAGCCCTAACCCTAACACTAAACCTAACCCTAACCCTAACCCATACCCTACGCCGTACCCGAAGCCCTCCCCAAACCCGTACCCTAAGCCGTACCCTAAGCCGTACCCTAAGCCTAACCCTAACCCTAGGCTACCCTTGACTGCTTCTGCCTCCAATAGATTTCCTAAGCACTAGTGTTTTAAGGAACAGCTTAAAAAGAGAATCCTAATGTGATTTCTTTATAATGGGTGTGTTCCTTATCTTATCCTAGTGTCTAAACTCTTCTCCATGGCTGGACCTCCAAATAATATTCCTTTACGTGCTAAGGGGTATCTAGAGCGTGGGTTAGGTTTAATAACTACCCTAACACTAACGCGTACCCTAACCCTAAACCCTACCCTATCGCTAACTCGTACCCTAATCCTAACCCGTACCCTAAACCGAGCCCTAACCCTAACACTAACCCTAACCCTAACCCTAGCCCATACCCTACGCCGTACCCGAAGCCCTCCCCGAACCCGTACCCTAAGCCGTACCCTAAGCCGTACCCTAAGCCTAACCCTAACCCTAGGCTACCCTTGACTGCTTCTGCCTCCAATAGATTTCCTAAGCATTAGTGTTTTAAGGAACAGCTTAAAAAGAGAATCCTAATGTGATTTCTTTATAATGGGTGTGTTCCTTATCTTATCCTAGTGTCTAAACTCTTCTCCATGGCTGAACCGCCAAATAATATTCCTTGACGTGCTAAGGGGTATCTAGAGAGTGGGTTAGGTTTAATAACTACCCTAACACTAACGCGTACCCTAACCCTAAACCCTACCCTAACCCTAACACGTACCCTAATCCTAACCAATACCCTATACCGAGCCCTAACCCTAACACTAACCCTAACCCTAACCCTAACCCATACCCTACGCCGTACCAGAAGCCCTCCCCGAACCCGTACCCTAAGCCGTACCCTAAGCCGTACCCTAAGCCTAACCCTAACCCTAGGCTACCCTTGGATGCTTCTGCCTCCAATAGATTTCCTAAGCACTAGTGTTTTAAGGAACAGCTTAAAAAGAGAATCCTAATGTGATTTCTTTATAATGGGTTTGTTCCTTATCTTATCCTAGTGTCTAAACTCTTCTCCATGGCTGGACCTCCAAATAATATTCCTTTATGTGCTAAGGGGTATCTAGAGAATGGGATAGGTTTAATAACTACCCTAACACTAACGCGTACCCTAACCCTAACCCCTACCCTAACCATAACACGTACCTTAATCCTAACCAATACCCTAAACCGAGCCCTAACCCTAACACTAACCCTAACCCTAACCCTAACCCATACCCTACGCCGTACCCGAAGCCCTCCCCAAACCCGTACCCTAAGCCGTACCCTAAGCCGTACCCTAAGCCTAACCCTAACCCTAGGCTACCCTTGACTGCTTCTGCCTCCAATAGATTTCCTAAGCACTAGTGTTTTAAGGAACAGCTTAAAAAGAGAATCCTAATGTGATTTCTTTATAATGGGTGTGTTCCTTATCTTATCCTAGTGTCTAAACTCTTCTCCATGGCTGCACCTCCAAATAATATTCCTTTACGTGCTAAGGGGTATCTAGAGAGTGGGATAGGTTTAATAACTACCCTAACACTAACGCGTACCCTAACCCTAACCCCTACCCTAACCCTAACACGTACCCTAATCCTAACCAATACCCTAAACCGAGCCCTAACCCTAACACTAACCCTAACCCTAACCCTAACCCATACCCTACGCCGTACCCGAAGCCCTCCCCGAACCCGTACCCTAAGCCGTACCCTAAGCCTAACCCTAACCCTAGGCTACCGTTGACTGCTTCTGCCTCCAATAGATTTCCTAAGCACTAGTGTTTTAAGGAACAGCTTAAAAAGAGAATCCTAATGTGATTTCTTTATAATGGGTGTGTTCCTTATCTTATCCTAGTGTCTAAACTCTTCTCCATGGCTGGACCCCGAAATAATATTCCTTTACGTGCTAAGGTGTATCTAGAGAGTGGGATAGGTTTACTAACTACCCTAACCCTAACGCGTACCCTAACCCTAACCCCTACCCTAACCCTAACACGTACCCTAATCCTAACCCGTACCCTAAACCGAACCCTAACCCTAACACTAACCCTAACACTAACCCTAAGCCATACCCTACGCCATACCCGAATCCCTCACCGAACCCGTACCCTAAGCCGTACGCTAAGCCTAACCCTAAGCCTAACCCTACCCCTAGGCTACCCTTGACTGCTTCTGCCTCCAATAGATTTCCTAAGCACTAGTGTTTTAAGGAACAACTTAAAAAGAGAATCCTAATGTCATTTCTTTATAATGTGTGTGTTCCTTATCTTATCCTAGTGTCTAAACTCTTCTCCATGGCTGGACCTCCAAATAATATTCCTTTACGTGCTGAGGGGTATCTAGAGAGTGGGATAGGTTTAATAACTACCCTAACACTAACACGTACCCTAACCCTAACGCCTACCCTAACACTAACTCGTACCCTAATCCTAAACAATACCCTAAACCGAGCCCTAACCATAACACTAACCCTAACCCTAACCCTAACCCATACCCTACGCCGTACCCGAAGCCCTCCCCGAACCCGTACCCTAAGCCGTACCCTAAGCCGTACCCTAAGCCTAACCCTAACCCTAGGCTACCCTTGACTGCTTCTGCCTCCAATAGATTTCCTAAGCACTAGTGTTTTAAGGAACAGCTTAAAAAGAGAATCCTAATGTGATTTCTTTATAATGGGTGTGTTCCTTATCTTATCCTAGTGTCTAAACTCTTCTCCATGGCTGAACCGCCAAATAATATTCCTTGACGTGCTAAGGTGTATCTAGAGAGTGGGATAGGTTTAATAACTACCCTAACCCTAACGCGTACCCTAACCCTAACCCCTACCCTAACCCTAACACGTACCCTAATCCTAACCCGTACCCTAAACCGAGCCCTAACCCTAACACTAACCCTAACACTAACCCTAAGCCATACCCTACGCCTTACCCGAATCCCTCCCCGAACCCGTACCCTAAACCGTACCCTAAGCCTAACCCTAAGCCTAACCCTAACCCTAGGCTACCCTTGACTGCTTCTGCCTCCAATAGATTTCCTAAGCACTAGTGTTTTAAGGAACAACTTAAAAAGAGAATCCTAATGTCATTTCTTTATAATGTGTGTGTTCCTTATCTTATCCTAGTGTCTAAACTCTTCTCCATGGCTGGACCTCCAAATAATATTCCTTTACGTGCTGAGGGGTATCTAGAGAGTGGGATAGGTTTAATAACTACCCTAACACTAACGCGTACCCTAACCCTAACCCCTACCCTAACACTAACTCGTACCCTAATCCTAAACAATACCCTAAACCGAGCCCTAACCCTAACACTAACCCTAACCCTAACCCTAACCCATACCCTACGCCGTACCAGAAGCCCTCCCCGAACCCGTACCCTAAGCCGTACCCTAAGCCTAACCCTAAGCCTAACCCTAAACGTAGGCTACCCTTGAATGCTTCTGCCTCCAATAGATTTCCTAAGCAGTAGTGTTTTAAGGAACAGCTTAAAAAGAGAATCCTAATGTGATTTCTTTACAATGGGTGTGTTCCTTATCTTATCCTAGTGTCTAAACTCTTCTCCATGGCTGGACCTCAAAATAATATTCCTTTACGTGCTAAGGGGTATCTAGAGACTGGGATAGGTTTAATAACTACCCTAACACTAACGCGTACCCTAACCCTAACCCCTACCCTAACCCTAACACGTACCCTAATCCTAACCAATACCCTAAACCGAGCCCTAACCCTAACACTAACCCTAACCCTAACCCTAACCCATACCCTACGCCGTACCCGAAGCCCTCCCCGAACCGGTACCCTAAGCCGTACCCTAAGCCGTACCCTAAGCCTAACCCTAACCCTAGGCTACCCTTGACTGCTTCTGCCTCCAATAGATTTTCTAAGCACTAGTGTTTTAAGGAACAGCTTAAAAAGAGAATCCTAATGTGATTTCTTTATAATGGGTGTGTTCCTTATCTTATCCTAGTGTCTAAACTCTTCTCCATGGCTGGACCTCCAAATAATATTCCTTTACGTGCTAAGGGGTATCTAGAGAGTGGGTTAGGTTTAATAACTACCCTAACACTAACGCGTACCCTAACCCTAAACCCTACCCTAACCCTAACACGTACCCTAATCCTAACCAATACCCTATACCGAGCCCTAACCCTAACACTAACCCTAACCCTAACCCTAACCCATACCCTACGCCGTACCAGAAGCCCTCCACGAACCCGTACCCTAAGCCATACCCTAAGCCTAACCCTAAGCCTAACCCTAACCCTAGGCTACCCTTGACTGCTTCTGCCTCCAATAGATTTCCTAAGCATTAGTGTTTTAAGGAACAGCTTAAAAAGAGAATCCTAATGTGATTTCTTTATAATGGGTGTGTTCCTTATCTTATCCTAGTGTCTAAACTCTTCTCCATGGCTGAACCGCCAAATAATATTCCTTGACGTGCTAAGGTGTATCTAGAGAGTGGGATAAGTTTAATAACTACCCTAACCCTAACGCGTACCCTAACCCTAACCCCTACCCTAACCCTAACACGTACCCTAATCCTAACCCGTACCCTAAATCGAGCCCTAACCCTAACACTAACCCTAACCCTAACCCTAACCCATACCCTACGCCGTACCCGAAGCCCTCACCGAACCCGTACCCTAAGCCGTACCCTAACCCTAACCCTAAGCCTAACCCTAACCCTAGGCTACCCTTGACTGCTTCTGCCTCCAATAGATTTCCTAAGCACTAGTGTTTTAAGGAACAGCTTAAAAAGAGAATCCTAATGTGATTTCTTTATAATGGGTGTGTTCCTTATCTTATCCTAGTGTCTAAACTCTTCTCCATGGCTGGACCCCGAAATAATATTCCTTTACGTGCTAAGGTGTATCTAGAGAGTGGGATAGGTTTACTAACTACCCTAACCCTAACGCGTACCCTAACCCTAACCCCTACCCTAACCCTAACACGTACCCTAATCCTATCCCGTACCCTAAACCGAGCCCTAACCCTAACCCTAACCCATACCCTACGCCGTACCCGAAGCCCTCACCGAACCCGTACCCTAAGCCGTACCCTAAGCCTAACCCTAAGCCTAACCCTAACCCTAGGCTACCCTTGACTGCTTCTGCCTCCAATAGATTTCCTAAGCACTAGTGTTTTAAGGAACAACTTAAAAAGAGAATCCTAATGTGATTTCTTTATGATGGGTGTGTTCCTTATCTTATCCTAGTGTCTAAACTCTTCTCCATGGCTGCACCTCCAAATAATATTCCTTTACGTGCTAAGGGGTATCTAGAGAGTGGGATAGGTTTAATAACTACCCTAACACTAACGCGTACCCTAACCCTAACCCCTACCCTAACCCTAACACGTACCCTAATCCTAACCCGTACCCTAAACCGAGCCCTAACCCTAACACTAACCCTAACCCTAACCCTAACCCATACCCTACGCCGTACCCGAAGCCCTCACCGAACCCGTACCCTAAGCCGTACCCTAAGCCTAACCCTAAGCCTAACCCTAACCCTAGGCTACCCTTGACTGCTTCTGCCTCCAATAGATTTCCTAAGCACTAGTGTTTTAAGGAACAGCTTAAAAAGAGAATCCTAATGTGATTTCTTTATAATGGGTGTGTTCCTTATCTTATCCTAGTGTCTAAACTCTTCTCCATGGCTGGACCCCGAAATAATATTCCTTTACGTGCTAAGGTGTATCTAGAGAGTGGGATAGGTTTACTAACTACCCTAACCCTAACGCGTACCCTAACCCTAACCCCTACCCTAACCCTAACACGTACCCTAATCCTAACCCGTACCCTAAACCGAACCCTAACCCTAACACTAACCCTAACACTAACCCTAAGCCATACCCTACGCCGTACCCGAATCCCTCACCGAACCCGTACCCTAAGCTGTACCCTAAGCCTAACCCTAAGCCTAACCCTAACCCTAGGCTACCCTTGACTGCTTCTGCCTCCAATAGATTTCCTAAGCACTAGTGTTTTAAGGAACAACTTAAAAAGAGAATCCTAATGTGATTTCTTTATAATGGGTGTGTTCCTTATCTTATCCTAGTGTCTAAACTCTTCTCCATGGCTGCACCTCCAAATAATATTCCTTTACGTGCTAAGGGGTATCTAGAGAGTGGGATAGGTTTAATAACTACCCTAACACTAACGCGTACCCTAACCCTAACCCCTACCCTAACCCTAACACGTACCCTAATCCTAATCAATACCCTAAACCGAGCCCTAACCCTAACACTAACCCTAACCCTAACCCTAACCCATACCCTACGCCGTACCCGAAGCCCTCACCGAACCCGTACCCTAAGCCTAACCCTACCCCTAGGCTACCCTTGACTGCTTTTGCCTCCAATAGATTTCCTAAGCACTAGTGTTTTAAGGAACAACTTAAAAAGAGAATCCTAATGTCATTTCTTTATAATGTGTGTGTTCCTTATCTTATCCTAGTGTCTAAACTCTTCTCCATGGCTGGACCTCCAAATAATATTCCTTTACGTGCTGAGGGGTATCTAGAGAGTGGGATAGGTTTAATAACTACCCTAACACTAACACGTACCCTAACCCTAACGCCTACCCTAACACTAACTCGTACCCTAATCCTAAACAATACCCTAAACCGAGCCCTAACCATAACACTAACCCTAACCCTAACCCTAACCCATACCCTACGCCGTACCCGAAGCCCTCCCCGAACCCGTACCCTAAGCCGTACCCTAAGCCGTACCCTAAGCCTAACCCTAACCCTAGGCTACCCTTGACTGCTTCTGCCTCCAATAGATTTCCTAAGCACTAGTGTTTTAAGGAACAGCTTAAAAAGAGAATCCTAATGTGATTTCTTTATAATGGGTGTGTTCCTTATCTTATCCTAGTGTCTAAACTCTTCTCCATGGCTGAACCGCCAAATAATATTCCTTGACGTGCTAAGGTGTATCTAGAGAGTGGGATAGGTTTAATAACTACCCTAACCCTAACGCGTACCCTAACCCTAACCCCTACCCTAACCCTAACACGTACCCTAATCCTAACCCGTACCCTAAACCGAGCCCTAACCCTAACACTAACCCTAACCCTAACCCTAACCCATACCCTACGCCGTACCCGAAGCCCTCACCGAACCCGTACCCTAAGCCGTACCCTAAGCCTAACCCTAAGCCTAACCCTAACCCTAGGCTACCCTTGACTGCTTCTGCCTCCAATAGATTTCCTAAGCACTAGTGTTTTAAGGAACAACTTAAAAAGAGAATCCTAATGTGATTTCTTTATAATGGGTGTGTTCCTTATCTTATCCTAGTGTCTAAACTCTTCTCCATGGCTGCACCTCCAAATAATATTCCTTTACGTGCTAAGGGGTATCTAGAGAGTGGGATGGGTTTAATAACTACCCTAACACTAACGCGTACCCTAACCCTAACCCCTACCCTAACCCTAACACGTACCCTAATCCTAACCAATACCCTAAACCGAGCCCTAACCCTAACACTAACCCTAACCCTAACCCTAACCCATACCCTACGCCGTACCCGAAGCCCTCCCCGAACCCGTACCCTAAGCCCTACCCTAAGCCGTACGCTAAGCCTAACCCTAACCCTAGGCTACCCTTGACTGCTTCTGCCTCCAATAGATTTCCTAAGCACTAGTGTTTTAAGGAACAGCTTAAAAAGAGAATCCTAATGTGATTTCTTTATAATGGGTGTGTTCCTTATCTTATCCTAGTGTCTAAACTCTTCTCCATGGCTGCACCTCCAAATAATATTCCTTTACGTGCTAAGGGGTATCTAGAGAGTGGGATAGGTTTAATAACTACCCTAACACTAACGCGTACCCTAACCCTAACCCCTACCCTAACCCTAACACGTACCCTAATCCTAACCAATACCCTAAACCGAGCCCTAACCCTAACACTAACCCTAACCCTAACCCTAACCCATACCCTACGCCGTATCCGAAGCCCTCCCCGAACCCGTACCCTAAGCCGTACCCTAAGCCGTACGCTAAGCCTAACCCTAACCCTAGGCTACCCTTGACTGCTTCTGCCTCCAATAGATTTCCTAAGCACTAGTGTTTTAAGGAACAGCTTAAAAAGAGAATCCTAATGTGATTTCTTTATAATGGGTGTGTTCCTTATCTTATCCTAGTGTCTAAACTCTTCTCCATGGCTGGACCCCGAAATAATATTCCTTTACGTGCTAAGGTGTATCTAGAGAGTGGGATAGGTTTACTAACTACCCTAACCCTAACGCGTACCCTAACCCTAACCCCTACCCTAACCCTAACACGTACCCTAATCCTAACCCGTACCCTAAACCGAACCCTAACCCTAACACTAACCCTAACACTAACCCTAAGCCATACCCTACGCCGTACCCGAATCCCTCCCCGAACCCGTACCCTAAACCGTACCCTAAGCCGTACCCTAAGCCTAACCCTAACCCTAGGCTACCCTTGGATGCTTCTGCCTCCAATAGATTTCCTAAGCACTAGTGTTTTAAGGAACAGCTTAAAAAGAGAATCCTAATGTGATTTCTTTATAATGGGTTTGTTCCTTATCTTATCCTAGTGTCTAAACTCTTCTCCATGGCTGGACCTCCAAATAATATTCCTTTATGTGCTAAGGGGTATCTAGAGAATGGGATAGGTTTAATAACTACCCTAACACTAACGCGTACCCTAACCCTAACCCCTACCCTAACCATAACACGTACCTTAATCCTAACCAATACCCTAAACCGAGCCCTAACCCTAACACTAAACCTAACCCTAACCCTAATCCATACCCTACGCCGTACCCGAAGCCCTCCCCACACCCGTACCCTAAGCCGTACCCTAAGCCGTACCCTAAGCCTAACCCTAACCCTAGGCTACCCTTGACTGCTTCTGCCTCCAATAGATTTCCTAAGCACTAGTGTTTTAAGGAACAGCTTAAAAAGGGAATCCTAATGTGATTTCTTTATAATGGGTGTGTTCCTTATCTTATCCTAGTGTCTAAACTCTTCTCCATGGCTGGACCTCCAAATAATATTCCTTTACGTGCTAAGGGGTATCTAGAGACTGGGATAGGTTTAATAACTACCCTAACACTAACGCGTACCCTAACCCTAACCCCTACCCTAACACTAACACGTACCCTAATCCTAACCAATACCCTAAACCGAGCCCTAACCCTAACACTAACCCTAACCCTAACCCTAACCCATACCCTACGCCGTACCCGAAGCCCTCCCCGAACCGGTACCCTAAGCCGTACCCTAAGCCGTACCCTAAGCCTAACCCTAACCCTAGGCTACCCTTGACTGCTTCTGCCTCCAATAGATTTTCTAAGCACTAGTGTTTTAAGGAACAGCTTAAAAAGAGAATCCTAATGTGATTTCTTTATAATGGGTGTGTTCCTTGTCTTATCCTAGTGTCTAAACTCTTCTCCATGGCTGGACCTCCAAATAATATTCCTTTACGTGCTAAGGGGTATCTAGAGAGTGGGTTAGGTTTAATAACTACCCTAACACTAACGCGTACCCTAACCCTAAACCCTACCCTAACCCTAACACGTACCCTAATCCTAACCAATACCCTATACCGAGCCCTAACCCTAACACTAACCCTAACCCTAACCCTAACCCATACCCTACGCCGTACCAGAAGCCCTCCACGAACCCGTACCCTAAGCCGTACCCTAAGCCTAACCCTAAGCCTAACCCTAACCCTAGGCTACCCTTGACTGCTTCTGCCTCCAATAGATTTCCTAAGCACTAGTGTTTTAAGGAACAGCTTAAAAAGAGAATCCTAATGTGATTTCTTTATAATGGGTGTGTTCCTTATCTTATCCTAGTGTCTAAACTCTTCTCCATGGCTGGACCTTCAAATAATATTCCTTTACGTGCTAAGGGGTATCTAGAGCGTGGGTTAGGTTTAATAACTACCCTAACACTAACGTGTACCCTAACCCTAAACCCTACCCTATCGCTAACTCGTACCCTAATCCTAACCCGTACCCTAAACCGAGCCCTAACCCTAACCCTAACCCTAACCCATACCCTACGCCGTACCCGAAGCCCTCCCCGAACCCGTACCCTAAGCCGTACCCTAAGCCGTACCCTAAGCCTAACCCTAACCCTAGGCTACCCTTGACTGCTTCTGCCTCCAATAGATTTCCTAAGCACTAGTGTTTTAAGGAACAGCTTAAAAAGAGAATCCTAATGTGATTTCTTTATAATGGGTGTGTTCCTTATCTTATCCTAGTGTCTAAACTCTTCTCCATGGCTGAACCGCCAAATAATATTCCTTGACGTGCTAAGGTGTATCTAGAGAGTGGGATAGGTTTAATAACTACCCTAACCCTAACGCGTACCCTAACCCTAACCCCTACCCTAACCCTAACACGTACCCTAATCCTAACTCGTACCCTAAACCGAGCCCTAACCCTAACACTAACCCTAACCCTAATCCTAACCCATACCCTACGCCGTACCCGAAGCCCTCACCGAACCCGTACCCTAAGCCGTACCCTAAGCCTAACCCTAAGCCTAACCCTAACCCTAGGCTACCCTTGACTGCTTCTGCCTCCAATAGATTTCCTAAGCACTAGTGTTTTAAGGAACAACTTAAAAAGAGAATCCTAATGTGATTTCTTTATAATGGGTGTGTTCCTTATCTTATCCTAGTGTCTAAACTCTTCTCCATGGCTGCACCTCCAAATAATATTCCTTTACGTGCTAAGGGGTATCTAGAGAGTGGGATAGGTTTAATAACTACCCTAACACTAACGCGTACCCTAACCCTAACCCCTACCCTAACCCTAACACGTACCCTAATCCTAACCAATATCCTAAACCGAGCCCTAACCCTAACACTAACCCTAACCCTAACCCTAACCCATACCCTACGCCGTACCCGAAGCCCTCCCCGAACCCGTACCCTAAGCCCTACCCTAAGCCGTACGCTAAGCCTAACCCTAACCCTAGGCTACCCTTGACTGCTTCTGCCTGCAATAGATTTCCTAAGCACTAGTGTTTTAAGGAACAGCTTAAAAAGAGAATCCTAATGTGATTTCTTTATAATGGGTGTGTTCCTTATCTTATCCTAGTGTCTAAACTCTTCTCCATGGCTGGACCCCGAAATAATATTCCTTTACGTGCTAAGGTGTATCTAGAGAGTGGGATAGGTTTACTAACTACCCTAACCCTAACGCGTACCCTAACCCTAACCCCTACCCTAACCCTAACACGTACCCTAATCCTAACCCGTACCCTAAACCGAACCCTAACCCTAACACTAACCCTAACACTAACCCTAAGCCATACCCTACGCCGTACCCGAATCCCTCCCCGAACCCGTACCCTAAACCGTACCCTAAGCCGTACCCTAAGCCTAACCCTAACCCTAGGCTACCCTTGGATGCTTCTGCCTCCAATAGATTTCCTAAGCACTAGTGTTTTAAGGAACAGCTTAAAAAGAGAATCCTAATGTGATTTCTTTATAATGGGTGTGTTCCTTATCTTATCCTAGTGTCTAAACTCTTCTCCATGGCTGCACCTCCAAATAATATTCCTTTACGTGCTAAGGGGTATCTAGAGAGTGGGATAGGTTTAATAACTACCCTAACACTAACGCGTACCCTAACCCTAACCCCTACCCTAACCCTAACACGTACCCTAATCCTAACCAATACCCTAAACCGAGCCCTAACCCTAACACTAACCCTAACCCTAACCCTAACCCATACCCTACGCCGTACCCGAAGCCCTCCCCGAACCCGTACCCTAAGCCGTACCCTAAGCCGTACGCTAAGCCTAACCCTAACCCTAGGCTACCCTTGACTGCTTCTGCCTCCAATAGATTTCCTAAGCACTAGTGTTTTAAGGAACAGCTTAAAAAGAGAATCCTAATGTGATTTCTTTATAATGGGTGTGTTCCTTATCTTATCCTAGTGTCTAAACTCTTCTCCATGGCTGGACCCCGAAATAATATTCCTTTACGTGCTAAGGTGTATCTAGAGAGTGGGATAGGTTTACTAACTACCCTAACCCTAACGCGTACCCTAACCCTAACCCCTACCCTAACCCTAACACGTACCCTAATCCTAACCCGTACCCTAAACCGAACCCTAACCCTAACACTAACCCTAACACTAACCCTAAGCCATACCCTACGCCGTACCCGAATCCCTCCCCGAACCCGTACCCTAAACCGTACCCTAAGCCGTACCCTAAGCCTAACCCTAACCCTAGGCTACCCTTGGATGCTTCTGCCTCCAATAGATTTCCTAAGCACTAGTGTTTTAAGGAACAGCTTAAAAAGAGAATCCTAATGTGATTTGTTTATAATGGGTTTGTTCCTTATCTTATCCTAGTGTCTAAACTCTTCTCCATGGCTGGACCTCCAAATAATATTCCTTTATGTGCTAAGGGGTATCTAGAGAATGGGATAGGTTTAATAACTACCCTAACACTAACGCGTACCCTAACCCTAACCCCTACCCTAACCATAACACGTACCTTAATCCTAACCAATACCCTAAACCGAGCCCTAACCCTAACACTAAACCTAACCCTAACCCTAATCCATACCCTACGCCGTACCCGAAGCCCTCCCCAAACCCGTACCCTAAGCCGTACCCTAAGCCGTACCCTAAGCCTAACCCTAACCCTAGGCTACCCTTGACTGCTTCTGCCTCCAATAGATTTCCTAAGCACTAGTGTTTTAAGGAACAGCTTAAAAAGGGAATCCTAATGTGATTTCTTTATAATGGGTGTGTTCCTTATCTTATCCTAGTGTCTAAACTCTTCTCCATGGCTGGACCTCCAAATAATATTCCTTTACGTGCTAAGGGGTATCTAGAGACTGGGATAGGTTTAATAACTACCCTAACACTAACGCGTACCCTAACCCTAACCCCTACCCTAACACTAACACGTACCCTAATCCTAACCAATACCCTAAACCGAGCCCTAACCCTAACACTAACCCTAACCCTAACCTTAACCCATACCCTACGCCGTACCCGAAGCCCTCCCCGAACCGGTACCCTAAGCCGTACCCTAAGCCGTACCCTAAGCCTAACCCTAACCCTAGGCTACCCTTGACTGCTTCTGCCTCCAATAGATTTTCTAAGCACTAGTGTTTTAAGGAACAGCTTAAAAAGAGAATCCTAATGTGATTTCTTTATAATGGGTGTGTTCCTTATCTTATCCTAGTGTCTAAACTCTTCTCCATGGCTGGACCTCCAAATAATATTCCTTTACGTGCTAAGGGGTATCTAGAGAGTGGGTTAGGTTTAATAACTACCCTAACACTAACGCGTACCCTAACCCTAAACCCTACCCTAACCCTAACACGTACCCTAATCCTAACCAATAACCTATACCGAGCCCTAACCCTAACACTAACCCTAACCCTAACCCTAACCCATACCCTACGCCGTACCAGAAGCCCTCCACGAACCCGTACCCTAAGCCGTACCCTAAGCCTAACCCTAAGCCTAACCCTAACCCTAGGCTACCCTTGACTGCTTCTGCCTCCAATAGATTTCCTAAGCACTAGTGTTTTAAGGAACAGCTTAAAAAGAGAATCCTAATGTGATTTCTTTATAATGGGTGTGTTCCTTATCTTATCCTAGTGTCTAAACTCTTCTCCATGGCTGGACCTTCAAATAATATTCCTTTACGTGCTAAGGGGTATCTAGAGCGTGGGTTAGGTTTAATAACTACCCTAACACTAACGTGTACCCTAACCCTAAACCCTACCCTATCGCTAACTCGTACCCTAAACCTAACCCGTACCCTAAACCGAGCCCTAACCCTAACCCTAACCCTAACCCATACCCTACGCCGTACCCGAAGCCCTCCCCGAACCCGTACCCTAAGCCGTACCCTAAGCCGTACCCTAAGCCTAACCCTAACCCTAGGCTACCCTTGACTGCTTCTGCCTCCAATAGATTTCCTAAGCACTAGTGTTTTAAGGAACAGCTTAAAAAGAGAATCCTAATGTGATTTCTTTATAATGGGTGTGTTCCTTATCTTATCCTAGTGTCTAAACTCTTCTCCATGGCTGAACCGCCAAATAATATTCCTTGACGTGCTAAGGTGTATCTAGAGAGTGGGATAGGTTTAATAACTACCCTAACCCTAACGCGTACCCTAACCCTAACCCCTACCCTAACCCTAACACGTACCCTAATCCTAACTCGTACCCTAAACCGAGCCCTAACCCTAACACTAACCCTAACCCTAATCCTAACCCATACCCTACGCCGTACCCGAAGCCCTCACCGAACCCGTACCCTAAGCCGTACCCTAAGCCTAACCCTAAGCCAACCCTAACCCTAGGCTACCCTTGACTGCTTCTGCCTCCAATAGATTTCCTAAGCACTAGTGTTTTAAGGAACAACTTAAAAAGAGAATCCTAATGTGATTTCTTTATAATGGGTGTGTTCCTTATCTTATCCTAGTGTCTAAACTCTTCTCCATGGCTGCACCTCCAAATAATATTCCTTTACGTGCTAAGGGGTATCTAGAGAGTGGGATAGGTTTAATAACTACCCTAACACTAACGCGTACCCTAACCCTAACCCCTACCCTAACCCTAACACGTACCCTAATCCTAACCAATATCCTAAACCGAGCCCTAACCCTAACACTAACCCTAACCCTAACCCTAACCCATACCCTACGCCGTACCCGAAGCCCTCCCCGAACCCGTACCCTAAGCCCTACCCTAAGCCGTACGCTAAGCCTAACCCTAACCCTAGGCTACCCTTGACTGCTTCTGCCTCCAATAGATTTCCTAAGCACTAGTGTTTTAAGGAACAGCTTAAAAAGAGAATCCTAATGTGATTTCTTTATAATGGGTGTGTTCCTTATCTTATCCTAGTGTCTAAACTCTTCTCCATGGCTGGACCCCGAAATAATATTCCTTTACGTGCTAAGGTGTATCTAGAGAGTGGGATAGGTTTACTAACTACCCTAACCCTAACGCGTACCCTAACCCTAACCCCTACCCTAACCCTAACACGTACCCTAATCCTAACCCGTACCCTAAACCGAACCCTAACCCTAACACTAACCCTAACACTAACCCTAAGCCATACCCTACGCCGTACCCGAATCCCTCCCCGAACCCGTACCCTAAACCGTACCCTAAGCCGTACCCTAAGCCTAACCCTAACCCTAGGCTACCCTTGGATGCTTCTGCCTCCAATAGATTTCCTAAGCACTAGTGTTTTAAGGAACAGCTTAAAAAGAGAATCCTAATGTGATTTCTTTATAATGGGTGTGTTCCTTATCTTATCCTAGTGTCTAAACTCTTCTCCATGGCTGCACCTCCAAATAATATTCCTTTACGTGCTAAGGGGTATCTAGAGAGTGGGATAGGTTTAATAACTACCCTAACACTAACGCGTACCCTAACCCTAACCCCTACCCTAACCCTAACACGTACCCTAATCCTAACCAATACCCTAAACCGAGCCCTAACCCTAACACTAACCCTAACCCTAACCCTAACCCATACCCTACGCCGTACCCGAAGCCCTCCCCGAACCCGTACCCTAAGCCGTACCCTAAGCCGTACGCTAAGCCTAACCCTAACCCTAGGCTACCCTTGACTGCTTCTGCCTCCAATAGATTTCCTAAGCACTAGTGTTTTAAGGAACAGCTTAAAAAGAGAATCCTAATGTGATTTCTTTATAATGGGTGTGTTCCTTATCTTATCCTAGTGTCTAAACTCTTCTCCATGGCTGGACCCCGAAATAATATTCCTTTACGTGCTAAGGTGTATCTAGAGAGTGGGATAGGTTTACTAACTACCCTAACCCTAACGCGTACCCTAACCCTAACCCCTACCCTAACCCTAACACGTACCCTAATCCTAACCCGTACCCTAAACCGAACCCTAACCCTAACACTAACCCTAACACTAACCCTAAGCCATACCCTACGCCGTACCCGAATCCCTCCCCGAACCCGTACCCTAAACCGTACCCTAAGCCGTACCCTAAGCCTAACCCTAACCCTAGGCTACCCTTGGATGCTTCTGCCTCCAATAGATTTCCTAAGCACTAGTGTTTTAAGGAACAGCTTAAAAAGAGAATCCTAATGTGATTTGTTTATAATGGGTTTGTTCCTTATCTTATCCTAGTGTCTAAACTCTTCTCCATGGCTGGACCTCCAAATAATATTCCTTTATGTGCTAAGGGGTATCTAGAGAATGGGATAGGTTTAATAACTACCCTAACACTAACGCGTACCCTAACCCTAACCCCTACCCTAACCATAACACGTACCTTAATCCTAACCAATACCCTAAACCGAGCCCTAACCCTAACACTAAACCTAACCCTAACCCTAATCCATACCCTACGCCGTACCCGAAGCCCTCCCCAAACCCGTACCCTAAGCCGTACCCTAAGCCGTACCCTAAGCCTAACCCTAACCCTAGGCTACCCTTTACTGCTTCTGCCTCCAATAGATTTCCTAAGCACTAGTGTTTTAAGGAACAGCTTAAAAAGGGAATCCTAATGTGATTTCTTTATAATGGGTGTGTTCCTTATCTTATCCTAGTGTCTAAACTCTTCTCCATGGCTGGACCTCCAAATAATATTCCTTTACGTGCTAAGGGGTATCTAGAGACTGGGATAGGTTTAATAACTACCCTAACACTAACGCGTACCCTAACCCTAACCCCTACCCTAACACTAACACGTACCCTAATCCTAACCAATACCCTAAACCGAGCCCTAACCCTAACACTAACCCTAACCCTAACCCTAACCCATACCCTACGCCGTACCCGAAGCCCTCCCCGAACCGGTACCCTAAGCCGTACCCTAAGCCGTACCCTAAGCCTAACCCTAACCCTAGGCTACCCTTGACTGCTTCTGCCTCCAATAGATTTTCTAAGCACTAGTGTTTTAAGGAACAGCTTAAAAAGAGAATCCTAATGTGATTTCTTTATAATGGGTGTGTTCCTTATCTTATCCTAGTGTCTAAACTCTTCTCCATGGCTGGACCTCCAAATAATATTCCTTTACGTGCTAAGGGGTATCTAGAGAGTGGGTTAGGTTTAATAACTACCCTAACACTAACGCGTACCCTAACCCTAAACCCTACCCTAACCCTAACACGTACCCTAATCCTAACCAATACCCTATACCGAGCCCTAACCCTAACACTAACCCTAACCCTAACCCTAACCCATACCCTACGCCGTACCAGAAGCCCTCCACGAACCCGTACCCTAAGCCGTACCCTAAGCCTAACCCTAAGCCTAACCCTAACCCTAGGCTACCCTTGACTGCTTCTGCCTCCAATAGATTTCCTAAGCACTAGTGTTTTAAGGAACAGCTTAAAAAGAGAATCCTAATGTGATTTCTTTATAATGGGTGTGTTCCTTATCTTATCCTAGTGTCTAAACTCTTCTCCATGGCTGGACCTTCAAATAATATTCCTTTACGTGCTAAGGGGTATCTAGAGCGTGGGTTAGGTTTAATAACTACCCTAACACTAACGTGTACCCTAACCCTAAACCCTACCCTATCGCTAACTCGTACCCTAATCCTAACCCGTACCCTAAACCGAGCCCTAACCCTAACCCTAACCCTAACCCATACCCTACGCCGTACCCGAAGCCCTCCCCGAACCCGTACCCTAAGCCGTACCCTAAGCCGTACCCTAAGCCTAACCCTAACCCTAGGCTACCCTTGACTGCTTCTGCCTCCAATAGATTTCCTAAGCACTAGTGTTTTAAGGAACAGCTTAAAAAGAGAATCCTAATGTGATTTCTTTATAATGGGTGTGTTCCTTATCTTATCCTAGTGTCTAAACTCTTCTCCATGGCTGAACCGCCAAATAATATTCCTTGACGTGCTAAGGTGTATCTAGAGAGTGGGATAGGTTTAATAACTACCCTAACCCTAACGCGTACCCTAACCCTAACCCCTACCCTAACCCTAACACGTACCCTAATCCTAACTGGTACCCTAAACCGAGCCCTAACCCTAACACTAACCCTAACCCTAATCCTAACCCATACCCTACGCCGTACCCGAAGCCCTCACCGAACCCGTACCCTAAGCCGTACCCTAAGCCTAACCCTAAGCCTAACCCTAACCCTAGGCTACCCTTGACTGCTTCTGCCTCCAATAGATTTCCTAAGCACTAGTGTTTTAAGGAACAACTTAAAAAGAGAATCCTAATGTGATTTCTTTATAATGGGTGTGTTCCTTATCTTATCCTAGTGTCTAAACTCTTCTCCATGGCTGCACCTCCAAATAATATTCCTTTACGTGCTAAGGGGTATCTAGAGAGTGGGATAGGTTTAATAACTACCCTAACACTAACGCGTACCCTAACCCTAACCCCTACCCTAACCCTAACACGTACCCTAATCCTAACCAATACCCTAAACCGAGCCCTAACCCTAACACTAACCCTAACCCTAACCCTAACCCATACCCTACGCCGTACCCGAAGCCCTCCCCGAACCCGTACCCTAAGCCGTACCCTAAGCCGTACCCTAAGCCTAACCCTAACCCTAGGCTACCCTTGACTGCTTCTGCCTCCAATAGATTTCCTAAGCACTAGTGTTTTAAGGAACAGCTTAAAAAGAGAATCCTAATGTGATTTCTTTATAATGGGTGTGTTCCTTATCTTATCCTAGTGTCTAAACTCTTCTCCATGGCTGGACCCCGAAATAATATTCCTTTACGTGCTAAGGTGTATCTAGAGAGTGGGATAGGTTTACTAACTACCCTAACCCTAACGCGTACCCTAACCCTAACCCCTACCCTAACCCTAACACGTACCCTACTCCTAACCCGTACCCTAAACCGAACCCTAACCCTAACACTAACCCTAACACTAACCCTAAGCCATACCCTACGCCGTACCCGAATCCCTCCCCGAACCCGTACCCTAAACCGTACCCTAAGCCGTACCCTAAGCCTAACCCTAACCCTAGGCTACCCTTGGATGCTTCTGCCTCCAATAGATTTCCTAAGCACTAGTGTTTTAAGGAACAGCTTAAAAAGAGAATCCTAATGTGATTTGTTTATAATGGGTTTGTTCCTTATCTTATCCTAGTGTCTAAACTCTTCTCCATGGCTGGACCTCCAAATAATATTCCTTTATGTGCTAAGGGGTATCTAGAGAATGGGATAGGTTTAATAAATACCCTAACACTAACGCGTACCCTAACCCTAACCCCTACCCTAACCATAACACGTACCTTAATCCTAACCAATACCCTAAACCGAGCCCTAACCCTAACACTAAACCTAACCCTAACCCTAACCCATACCCTACGCCGTACCCGAAGCCCTCCCCAAACCCGTACCCTAAGCCGTACCCTAAGCCGTACCCTAAGCCTAACCCTAACCCTAGGCTACCCTTGACTGCTTCTGCCTCCAATAGATTTCCTAAGCACTAGTGTTTTAAGGAACAGCTTAAAAAGAGAATCCTAATGTGATTTCTTTATAATGGGTGTGTTCCTTATCTTATCCTAATGTCTAAACTCTTCTCCATGGCTGGACCTACAAATAATATTCCTTTACGTGCTAAGGGGTATCTAGAGACTGGGATAGATTTAATAACTACCCTAACACTAACGCGTACCCTAACCCTAACCCCTACCCTAACCCTAACACGTACCCTAATCCTAACCAATACCCTAAACCGAGCCCTAACCCTAACACTAACCCTAACCCTAACCCTAACCCATACCCTACGCCGTACCCGAAGCCCTCCCCGAACCGGTACCCTAAGCCGTACCCTAAGCCGTACCCTAAGCCTAACCCTAACCCTAGGCTACCCTTGACTGCTTCTGCCTCCATTAGATTTTCTAAGCACTAGTGTTTTAAGGAACAGCTTAAAAAGAGAATCCTAATGTGATTTCTTTATAATGGGTGTGTTCCTTATCTTATCCTAGTGTCTAAACTCTTCTCCATGGCTGGACCTCCAAATAATATTCCTTTACGTGCTAAGGGGTATCTAGAGAGTGGGTTAGGTTTAATAACTACCCTAACACTAACGCGTACCCTAACCCTAAACCCTACCCTAACCCTAACACGTACCCTAATCCTAACCAATACCCTATACCGAGCCCTAACCCTAACACTAACCCTAACCCTAACCCTAACCCATACCCTACGCCGTACCAGAAGCCCTCCACGAACCCGTACCCTAAGCCGTACCCTAAGCCTAACCCTAAGCCTAACCCTAACCCTAGGCTACCCTTGACTGCTTCTGCCTCCAATAGATTTCCTAAGCACTAGTGTTTTAAGGAACAGCTTAAAAAGAGAATCCTAATGTGATTTCTTTATAATGGGTGTGTTCCTTATCTTATCCTAGTGTCTAAACTCTTCTCCATGGCTGGACCTTCAAATAATATTCCTTTACGTGCTAAGGGGTATCTAGAGCGTGGGTTAGGTTTAATAACTACCCTAACACTAACGCGTACCCTAACCCTAAACCCTACCCTATCGCTAACTCGTACCCTAATCCTAACCCGTACCCTAAACCGAGCCCTAACCCTAACCCTAACCCTAACCCATACCCTACGCCGTACCCGAAGCCCTCCCCGAACCCGTAACCTAAGCCGTACCCTAAGCCGTACCCTAAGCCTAACCCTAACCCTAGGCTACCCTTGACTGCTTCTGCCTCCAATAGATTTCCTAAGCACTAGTGTTTTAAGGAACAACTTAAAAAGAGAATCCTAATGTCATTTCTTTATAATGTGTGTGTTCCTTATCTTATCCTAGTGTCTAAACTCTTCTCCATGGCTGGACCTCCAAATAATATTCCTTTACGTGCTGAGGGGTATCTAGAGAGTGGGATAGGTTTAATAACTACCCTAACACTAACACGTACCCTAACCCTAACGCCTACCCTAACACTAACTCGTACCCTAATCCTAAACAATACCCTAAAACGAGCCCTAACCATAACACTAACCCTAACCCTAACCCTAACCCATACCCTACGCCGTACCCCAAGCCCTCCCCGAACCCGTACCCTAAGCCGTACCCTAAGCCGTACCCTAAGCCTAACCCTAACCCTAGGCTACCCTTGACTGCTTCTGCCTCCAATAGATTTCCTAAGCACTAGTGTTTTAAGGAACAGCTTAAAAAGAGAATCCTAATGTGATTTCTTTATAATGGGTGTGTTCCTTATCTTATCCTAGTGTCTAAACTCTTCTCCATGGCTGAACCGCCAAATAATATTCCTTGACGTGCTAAGGTGTATCTAGAGAGTGGGATAGGTTTAATAACTACCCTAACCCTAACGCGTACCCTAACCCTAACCCCTACCCTAACCCTAACACGTACCCTAATCCTAACCCGTACCCTAAACCGAGCCCTAACCCTAACACTAACCCTAACCCTAACCCTAACCCATACCCTACGCCGTACCCGAAGCCCTCACCGAACCCGTACCCTAAGCCGTACCCTAAGCCTAACCCTAAGCCTAACCCTAACCCTAGGCTACCCTTGACTGCTTCTGCCTCCAATAGATTTCCTAAGCACTAGTGTTTTAAGGAACAACTTAAAAAGAGAATCCTAATGTGATTTCTTTATAATGGGTGTGTTCCTTATCTTATCCTAGTGTCTAAACTCTTCTCCATGGCTGCACCTCCAAATAATATTCCTTTACGTGCTAAGGGGTATCTAGAGAGTGGGATAGGTTTAATAACTACCCTAACACTAACGCGTACCCTAACCCTAACCCCTACCCTAACCCTAACACGTACCCTAATCCTAACCAATACCCTAAACCGAGCCCTAACCCTAACACTAACCCTAACCCTAACCCTAACCCATACCCTACGCCGTACCCGAAGCCCTCCCCGAACCCGTACCCTAAGCCCTACCCTAAGCCGTACGCTAAGCCTAACCCTAACCCTAGGCTACCCTTGACTGCTTCTGCCTCCAATAGATTTCCTAAGCACTAGTGTTTTAAGGAACAGCTTAAAAAGAGAATCCTAATGTGATTTCTTTATAATGGGTGTGTTCCTTATCTTATCCTAGTGTCTAAACTCTTCTCCATGGCTGGACCCCGAAATAATATTCCTTTACGTGCTAAGGTGTATCTAGAGAGTGGGATAGGTTTACTAACTACCCTAACCCTAACGCGTACCCTAACCCTAACCCCTACCCTAACCCTAACACGTACCCTAATCCTAACCCGTACCCTAAACCGAACCCTAACCCTAACACTAACCCTAACACTAACCCTAAGCCATACCCTACGCCGTACCCGAATCCCTCCCCGAACCCGTACCCTAAACCGTACCCTAAGCCGTACCCTAAGCCTAACCCTAACCCTAGGCTACCCTTGGATGCTTCTGCCTCCAATAGATTTCCTAAGCACTAGTGTTTTAAGGAACAGCTTAAAAAGAGAATCCTAATGTGATTTCTTTATAATGGGTGTGTTCCTTATCTTATCCTAGTGTCTAAACTCTTCTCCATGGCTGCACCTCCAAATAATATTCCTTTACGTGCTAAGGGGTATCTAGAGAGTGGGATAGGTTTAATAACTACCCTAACACTAACGCGTACCCTAACCCTAACCCCTACCCTAACCCTAACACGTACCCTAATCCTAACCAATACCCTAAACCGAGCCCTAACCCTAACACTAACCCTAACCCTAACCCTAACCCATACCCTACGCCGTACCCGAAGCCCTCCCCGAACCCGTACCCTAAGCCGTACCCTAAGCCGTACGCTAAGCCTAACCCTAACCCTAGGCTACCCTTGACTGCTTCTGCCTCCAATAGATTTCCTAAGCACTAGTGTTTTAAGGAACAGCTTAAAAAGAGAATCCTAATGTGATTTCTTTATAATGGGTGTGTTCCTTATCTTATCCTAGTGTCTAAACTCTTCTCCATGGCTGGACCCCGAAATAATATTCCTTTACGTGCTAAGGTGTATCTAGAGAGTGGGATAGGTTTACTAACTACCCTAACCCTAACGCGTACCCTAACCCTAACCCCTACCCTAACCCTAACACGTACCCTAATCCTAACCCGTACCCTAAACCGAACCCTAACCCTAACACTAACCCTAACACTAACCCTAAGCCATACCCTACGCCGTACCCGAATCCCTCCCCGAACCCGTACCCTAAACCGTACCCTAAGCCGTACCCTAAGCCTAACCCTAACCCTAGGCTACCCTTGGATGCTTCTGCCTCCAATAGATTTCCTAAGCACTAGTGTTTTAAGGAACAGCTTAAAAAGAGAATCCTAATGTGATTTGTTTATAATGGGTTTGTTCCTTATCTTATCCTAGTGTCTAAACTCTTCTCCATGGCTGGACCTCCAAATAATATTCCTTTATGTGCTAAGGGGTATCTAGAGAATGGGATAGGTTTAATAACTACCCTAACACTAACGCGTACCCTAACCCTAACCCCTACCCTAACCATAACACGTACCTTAATCCTAACCAATACCCTAAACCGAGCCCTAACCCTAACACTAAACCTAACCCTAACCCTAACCCATACCCTACGCCGTACCCGAAGCCCTCCCCAAACCCGTACCCTAAGCCGTACCCTAAGCCGTACCCTAAGCCTAACCCTAACCCTAGGCTACCCTTGACTGCTTCTGCCTCCAATAGATTTCCTAAGCACTAGTGTTTTAAGGAACAGCTTAAAAAGGGAATCCTAATGTGATTTCTTTATAATGGGTGTGTTCCTTATCTTATCCTAGTGTCTAAACTCTTCTCCATGGCTGGACCTCCAAATAATATTCCTTTACGTGCTAAGGGGTATCTAGAGACTGGGATAGGTTTAATAACTACCCTAACACTAACGCGTACCCTAACCCTAACCCCTACCCTAACACTAACACGTACCCTAATCCTAACCAATACCCTAAACCGAGCCCTAACCCTAACACTAACCCTAACCCTAACCCTAACCCATACCCTACGCCGTACCCGAAGCCCTCCCCGAACCGGTACCCTAAGCCGTACCCTAAGCCGTACCCTAAGCCTAACCCTAACCCTAGGCTACCCTTGACTGCTTCTGCCTCCAATAGATTTTCTAAGCACTAGTGTTTTAAGGAACAGCTTAAAAAGAGAATCCTAATGTGATTTCTTTATAATGGGTGTGTTCCTTATCTTATCCTAGTGTCTAAACTCTTCTCCATGGCTGGACCTCCAAATAATATTCCTTTACGTGCTAAGGGGTATCTAGAGAGTGGGTTAGGTTTAATAACTACCCTAACAGTAACGCGTACCCTAACCCTAAACCCTACCCTAACCCTAACACGTACCCTAATCCTAACCAATACCCTATACCGAGCCCTAACCCTAACACTAACCCTAACCCTAACACTAACCCATACCCTACGCCGTACCAGAAGCCCTCCACGAACCCGTACCCTAAGCCGTACCCTAAGCCTAACCCTAAGCCTAACCCTAACCCTAGGCTACCCTTGACTGCTTCTGCCTCCAATAGATTTCCTAAGCACTAGTGTTTTAAGGAACAGCTTAAAAAGAGAATCCTAATGTGATTTCTTTATAATGGGTGTGTTCCTAATCTTATCCTAGTGTCTAAACTCTTCTCCATGGCTGGACCTTCAAATAATATTCCTTTACGTGCTAAGGGGTATCTAGAGCGTGGGTTAGGTTTAATAACTACCCTAACACTAACGTCTACCCTAACCCTAAACCCTACCCTATCGCTAACTCGTACCCTAATCCTAACCCGTACCCTAAACCGAGCCCTAACCCTAACCCTAACCCTAACCCATACCCTACGCCGTACCCGAAGCCCTCCCCAAACCCGTACCCTAAGCCGTACCCTAAGCCGTACCCTAAGCCTAACCCTAACCCTAGGCTACCCTTGACTGCTTCTGCCTCCAATAGATTTCCTAAGCACTAGTGTTTTAAGGAACAGCTTAAAAAGAGAATCCTAATGTGATTTCTTTATAATGGGTGTGTTCCTTATCTTATCCTAGTGTCTAAACTCTTCTCCATGGCTGAACCGCCAAATAATATTCCTTGACGTGCTAAGGTGTATCTAGAGAGTGGGATAGGTTTAATAACTACCCTAACCCTAACGCGTACCCTAACCCTAACCCCTACCCTAACCCTAACACGTACCCTAATCCTAACTCGTACCCTAAACCGAGCCCTAACCCTAACACTAACCCTAACCCTAATCCTAACCCATACCCTACGCCGTACCCGAAGCCCTCACCGAACCCGTACCCTAAGCCGTACCCTAAGCCTAACCCTAAGCCTAACCCTAACCCTAGGCTACCCTTGACTGCTTCTGCCTCCAATAGATTTCCTAAGCACTAGTGTTTTAAGGAACAACTTAAAAAGAGAATCCTAATGTGATTTCTTTATAATGGGTGTGTTCCTTATCTTATCCTAGTGTCTAAACTCTTCTCCATGGCTGCACCTCCAAATAATATTCCTTTACGTGCTAAGGGGTATCTAGAGAGTGGGATAGGTTTAATAACTACCCTAACACTAACGCGTACCCTAACCCTAACCCCTACCCTAACCCTAACACGTACCCTAATCCTAACCAATACCCTAAACCGAGCCCTAACCCTAACACTAACCCTAACCCTAACCCTAACCCATACCCTACGCCGTACCCGAAGCCCTCCCCGAACCCGTACCCTAAGCCGTACCCTAAGCCGTACCCTAAGCCTAACCCTAACCCTAGGCTACCCTTGACTGCTTCTGCCTCCAATAGATTTCCTAAGCACTAGTGTTTTAAGGAACAGCTTAAAAAGAGAATCCTAATGTGATTTCTTTATAATGGGTGTGTTCCTTATCTTATCCTAGTGTCTAAACTCTTCTCCATGGCTGGACCCCGAAATAATATTCCTTTACGTGCTAAGGTGTATCTAGAGAGTGGGATAGGTTTACTAACTACCCTAACCCTAACGCGTACCCTAACCCTAACCCCTACCCTAACCCTAACACGTACCCTAATCCTAACCCGTACCCTAAACCGAACCCTAACCCTAACACTAACCCTAACACTAACCCTAAGCCATACCCTACGCCGTACCCGAATCCCTCCCCGAACCCGTACCCTAAACCGTACCCTAAGCCGTACCCTAAGCCTAACCCTAACCCTAGGCTACCCTTGGATGCTTCTGCCTCCAATAGATTTCCTAAGCACTAGTGTTTTAAGGAACAGCTTAAAAAGAGAATCCTAATGTGATTTGTTTATAATGGGTTTGTTCCTTATCTTATCCTAGTGTCTAAACTCTTCTCCATGGCTGGACCTCCAAATAATATTCCTTTATGTGCTAAGGGGTATCTAGAGAATGGGATAGGTTTAATAACTACCCTAACACTAACGCGTACCCTAACCCTAACCCCTACCCTAACCATAACACGTACCTTAATCCTAACCAATACCCTAAACCGAGCCCTAACCCTAACACTAAACCTAACCCTAACCCTAACCCATACCCTACGCCGTACCCGAAGCCCTCCCCAAACCCGTACCCTAAGCCGTACCCTAAGCCGTACCCTAAGCCTAACCCTAACCCTAGGCTACCCTTGACTGCTTCTGCCTCCAATAGATTTCCTAAGCACTAGTGTTTTAAGGAACAGCTTAAAAAGAGAATCCTAATGTGATTTCTTTATAATGTGTGTGTTCCTTATCTTATCCTAATGTCTAAACTCTTCTCCATGGCTGGACCTCCAAATAATATTCCTTTACGTGCTAAGGGGTATCTAGAGACTGGGATAGATTTAATAACTACCCTAACACTAACGCGTACCCTAACCCTAACCCCTACCCTAACCCTAACACGTACCCTAATCCTAACCAATACCCTAAACCGAGCCCTAACCCTAACACTAACCCTAACCCTAACCCTAACCCATACCCTACGCCGTACCCGAAGCCCTCCCCGAACCGGTACCCTAAGCCGTACCCTAAGCCGTACCCTAAGCCTAACCCTAACCCTAGGCTACCCTTGACTGCTTCTGCCTCCATTAGATTTTCTAAGCACTAGTGTTTTAAGGAACAGCTTAAAAAGAGAATCCTAATGTGATTTCTTTATAATGGGTGTGTTCCTTATCTTATCCTAGTGTCTAAACTCTTCTCCATGGCTGGACCTCCAAATAATATTCCTTTACGTGCTAAGGGGTATCTAGAGAGTGGGTTAGGTTTAATAACTACCCTAACACTAACGCGTACCCTAACCCTAAACCCTACCCTAACCCTAACACGTACCCTAATCCTAACCAATACCCTATACCGAGCCCTAACCCTAACACTAACCCTAACCCTAACCCTAACCCATACCCTACGCCGTACCAGAAGCCCTCCACGAACCCGTACCCTAAGCCGTACCCTAAGCCTAACCCTAAGCCTAACCCTAACCCTAGGCTACCCTTGACTGCTTCTGCCTCCAATAGATTTCCTAAGCACTAGTGTTTTAAGGAACAGCTTAAAAAGAGAATCCTAATGTGATTTCTTTATAATGGGTGTGTTCCTTATCTTATCCTAGTGTCTAAACTCTTCTCCATGGCTGGACCTTCAAATAATATTCCTTTACGTGCTAAGGGGTATCTAGAGCGTGGGTTAGGTTTAATAACTACCCTAACACTAACGCGTACCCTAACCCTAAACCCTACCCTATCGCTAACTCGTACCCTAATCCTAACCCGTACCCTAAACCGAGCCCTAACCCTAACCCTAACCCTAACCCATACCCTACGCCGTACCCGAAGCCCTCCCCGAACCCGTAACCTAAGCCGTACCCTAAGCCGTACCCTAAGCCTAACCCTAACCCTAGGCTACCCTTGACTGCTTCTGCCTCCAATAGATTTCCTAAGCACTAGTGTTTTAAGGAACAACTTAAAAAGAGAATCCTAATGTCATTTCTTTATAATGTGTGTGTTCCTTATCTTATCCTAGTGTCTAAACTCTTCTCCATGGCTGGACCTCCAAATAATATTCCTTGACGTGCTGAGGGGTATCTAGAGAGTGGGATAGGTTTAATAACTACCCTAACACTAACACGTACCCTAACCCTAACGCCTACCCTAACACTAACTCGTACCCTAATCCTAAACAATACCCTAAACCGAGCCCTAACCATAACACTAACCCTAACCCTAACCCTAACCCATACCCTACGCCGTACCCCAAGCCCTCCCCGAACCCGTACCCTAAGCCGTACCCTAAGCCGTACCCTAAGCCTAACCCTAACCCTAGGCTACCCTTGACTGCTTCTGCCTCCAATAGATTTCCTAAGCACTAGTGTTTTAAGGAACAGCTTAAAAAGAGAATCCTAATGTGATTTCTTTATAATGGGTGTGTTCCTTATCTTATCCTAGTGTCTAAACTCTTCTCCATGGCTGAACCGCCAAATAATATTCCTTGACGTGCTAAGGTGTATCTAGAGAGTGGGATAGGTTTAATAACTACCCTAACCCTAACGCGTACCCTAACCCTAACCCCTACCCTAACCCTAACACGTACCCTAATCCTAACCCGTACCCTAAACCGAGCCCTAACCCTAACACTAACCCTAACCCTAACCCTAACCCATACCCTACGCCGTACCCGAAGCCCTCACCGAACCCGTACCCTAAGCCGTACCCTAAGCCTAACCCTAAGCCTAACCCTAACCCTAGGCTACCCTTGACTGCTTCTGCCTCCAATAGATTTCCTAAGCACTAGTGTTTTAAGGAACAACTTAAAAAGAGAATCCTAATGTGATTTCTTTATAATGGGTGTGTTCCTTATCTTATCCTAGTGTCTAAACTCTTCTCCATGGCTGCACCTCCAAATAATATTCCTTTACGTGCTAAGGGGTATCTAGAGAGTGGGATAGGTTTAATAACTACCCTAACACTAACGCGTACCCTAACCCTAACCCCTACCCTAACCCTAACACGTACCCTAATCCTAACCAATACCCTAAACCGAGCCCTAACCCTAACACTAACCCTAACCCTAACCCTAACCCATACCCTACGCCGTACCCGAAGCCCTCCCCGAACCCGTACCCTAAGCCCTACCCTAAGCCGTACGCTAAGCCTAACCCTAACCCTAGGCTACCCTTGACTGCTTCTGCCTCCAATAGATTTCCTAAGCACTAGTGTTTTAAGGAACAGCTTAAAAAGAGAATCCTAATGTGATTTCTTTATAATGGGTGTGTTCCTTATCTTATCCTAGTGTCTAAACTCTTCTCCATGGCTGGACCCCGAAATAATATTCCTTTATGTGCTAAGGTGTATCTAGAGAGTGGGATAGGTTTACTAACTACCCTAACCCTAACGCGTACCCTAACCCTAACCCCTACCCTAACCCTAACACGTACCCTAATCCTAACCCGTACCCTAAACCGAACCCTAACCCTAACACTAACCCTAACACTAACCCTAAGCCATACCCTACGCCGTACCCGAATCCCTCCCCGAACCCGTACCCTAAACCGTACCCTAAGCCGTACCCTAAGCCTAACCCTAACCCTAGGCTACCCTTGGATGCTTCTGCCTCCAATAGATTTCCTAAGCACTAGTGTTTTAAGGAACAGCTTAAAAAGAGAATCCTAATGTGATTTCTTTATAATGGGTGTGTTCCTTATCTTATCCTAGTGTCTAAACTCTTCTCCATGGCTGCACCTCCAAATAATATTCCTTTACGTGCTAAGGGGTATCTAGAGAGTGGGATAGGTTTAATAACTACCCTAACACTAACGCGTACCCTAACCCTAACCCCTACCCTAACCCTAACACGTACCCTAATCCTAACCAATACCCTAAACCGAGCCCTAACCCTAACACTAACCCTAACCCTAACCCTAACCCATGCCCTACGCCGTACCCGAAGCCCTCCCCGAACCCGTACCCTAAGCCGTACCCTAAGCCGTACGCTAAGCCTAACCCTAACCCTAGGCTACCCTTGACTGCTTCTGCCTCCAATAGATTTCCTAAGCACTAGTGTTTTAAGGAACAGCTTAAAAAGAGAATCCTAATGTGATTTCTTTATAATGGGTGTGTTCCTCATCTTATCCTAGTGTCTAAACTCTTCTCCATGGCTGGACCCCGAAATAATATTCCTTTACGTGCTAAGGTGTATCTAGAGAGTGGGATAGGTTTACTAACTACCCTAACCCTAACGCGTACCCTAACCCTAACCCCTACCCTAACCCTAACACGTACCCTAATCCTAACCCGTACCCTAAACCGAACCCTAACCCTAACACTAACCCTAACACTAACCCTAAGCCATACCCTACGCCGTACCCGAATCCCTCCCCGAACCCGTACCCTAAACCGTACCCTAAGCCGTACCCTAAGCCTAACCCTAACCCTAGGCTACCCTTGGATGCTTCTGCCTCCAATAGATTTCCTAAGCACTAGTGTTTTAAGGAACAGCTTAAAAAGAGAATCCTAATGTGATTTGTTTATAATGGGTTTGTTCCTTATCTTATCCTAGTGTCTAAACTCTTCTCCATGGCTGGACCTCCAAATAATATTCCTTTATGTGCTAAGGGGTATCTAGAGAATGGGATAGGTTTAATAACTACCCTAACACTAACGCGTACCCTAACCCTAACCCCTACCCTAACCATAACACGTACCTTAATCCTAACCAATACCCTAAACCGAGCCCTAACCCTAACACTAAACCTAACCCTAACCCTAACCCATACCCTAGGCCGTACCCGAAGCCCTCCCCAAACCCGTACCCTAAGCCGTACCCTAAGCCGTACCCTAAGCCTAACCCTAACCCTAGGCTACCCTTGACTGCTTCTGCCTCCAATAGATTTCCTAAGCACTAGTGTTTTAAGGAACAGCTTAAAAAGGGAATCCTAATGTGATTTCTTTATAATGGGTGTGTTCCTTATCTTATCCTAGTGTCTAAACTCTTCTCCATGGCTGGACCTCCAAATAATATTCCTTTACGTGCTAAGGGGTATCTAGAGACTGGGATAGGTTTAATAACTACCCTAACACTAACGCGTACCCTAACCCTAACCCCTACCCTAACACTAACACGTACCCTAATCCTAACCAATACCCTAAACCGAGCCCTAACCCTAACACTAACCCTAACCCTAACCCTAACCCATACCCTACGCCGTACCCGAAGCCCTCCCCGAACCGGTACCCTAAGCCGTACCCTAAGCCGTACCCTAAGCCTAACCCTAACCCTAGGCTACCCTTGACTGCTTCTGCCTCCAATAGATTTTCTAAGCACTAGTGTTTTAAGGAACAGCTTAAAAAGAGAATCCTAATGTGATTTCTTTATAATGGGTGTGTTCCTTATCTTATCCTAGTGTCTAAACTCTTCTCCATGGCTGGACCTCCAAATAATATTCCTTTACGTGCTAAGGGGTATCTAGAGAGTGGGTTAGGTTTAATAACTACCCTAACACTAACGCGTACCCTAACCCTAAACCCTACCCTAACCCTAACACGTACCCTAATCCTAACCAATACCCTATACCGAGCCCTAACCCTAACACTAACCCTAACCCTAACCCTAACCCATACCCTACGCCGTACCAGAAGCCCTCCACGAACCCGTACCCTAAGCCGTACCCTAAGCCTAACCCTAAGCCTAACCCTAACCCTAGGCTACCCTTGACTGCTTCTGCCTCCAATAGATTTCCTAAGCACTAGTGTTTTAAGGAACAGCTTAAAAAGAGAATCCTAATGTGATTTCTTTATAATGGGTGTGTTCCTTATCTTATCCTAGTGTCTAAACTCTTCTCCATGGCTGGACCTTCAAATAATATTCCTTTACGTGCTAAGGGGTATCTAGAGCGTGGGTTAGGTTTAATAACTACCCTAACACTAACGTCTACCCTAACCCTAAACCCTACCCTATCGCTAACTCGTACCCTAATCCTAACCCGTACCCTAAACCGAGCCCTAACCCTAACCCTAACCCTAACCCATACCCTACGCCGTACCCGAAGCCCTCCCCAAACCCGTACCCTAAGCCGTACCCTAAGCCGTACCCTAAGCCTAACCCTAACCCTAGGCTACCCTTGACTGCTTCTGCCTCCAATAGATTTCCTAAGCACTAGTGTTTTAAGGAACAGCTTAAAAAGAGAATCCTAATGTGATTTCTTTATAATGGGTGTGTTCCTTATCTTATCCTAGTGTCTAAACTCTTCTCCATGGCTGAACCGCCAAATAATATTCCTTGACGTGCTAAGGTGTATCTAGAGAGTGGGATAGGTTTAATAACTACCCTAACCCTAACGCGTACCCTAACCCTAACCCCTACCCTAACCCTAACACGTACCCTAATCCTAACTCGTACCCTAAACCGAGCCCTAACCCTAACACTAACCCTAACCCTAATCCTAACCCATACCCTACGCCGTACCCGAAGCCCTCACCGAACCCGTACCCTAAGCCGTACCCTAAGCCTAACCCTAAGCCTAACCCTAACCCTAGGCTACCCTTGACTGCTTCTGCCTCCAATAGATTTCCTAAGCACTAGTGTTTTAAGGAACAACTTAAAAAGAGAATCCTAATGTGATTTCTTTATAATGGGTGTGTTCCTTATCTTATCCTAGTGTCTAAACTCTTCTCCATGGCTGCACCTCCAAATAATATTCCTTTACGTGCTAAGGGGTATCTAGAGAGTGGGATAGGTTTAATAACTACCCTAACACTAACGCGTACCCTAACCCTAACCCCTACCCTAACCCTAACACGTACCCTAATCCTAACCAATACCCTAAACCGAGCCCTAACCCTAACACTAACCCTAACCCTAACCCTAACCCATACCCTACGCCGTACCCGAAGCCCTCCCCGAACCCGTACCCTAAGCCGTACCCTAAGCCGTACCCTAAGCCTAACCCTAACCCTAGGCTACCCTTGACTGCTTCTGCCTCCAATAGATTTCCTAAGCACTAGTGTTTTAAGGAACAGCTTAAAAAGAGAATCCTAATGTGATTTCTTTATAATGGGTGTGTTCCTTATCTTATCCTAGTGTCTAAACTCTTCTCCATGGCTGGACCCCGAAATAATATTCCTTTACGTGCTAAGGTGTATCTAGAGAGTGGGATAGGTTTACTAACTACCCTAACCCTAACGCGTACCCTAACCCTAACCCCTACCCTAACCCTAACACGTACCCTAATCCTAACCCGTACCCTAAACCGAACCCTAACCCTAACACTAACCCTAACACTAACCCTAAGCCATACCCTACGCCGTACCCGAATCCCTCCCCGAACCCGTACCCTAAACCGTACCCTAAGCCGTACCCTAAGCCTAACCCTAACCCTAGGCTACCCTTGGATGCTTCTGCCTCCAATAGATTTCCTAAGCACTAGTGTTTTAAGGAACAGCTTAAAAAGAGAATCCTAATGTGATTTGTTTATAATGGGTTTGTTCCTTATCTTATCCTAGTGTCTAAACTCTTCTCCATGGCTGGACCTCCAAATAATATTCCTTTATGTGCTAAGGGGTATCTAGAGAATGGGATAGGTTTAATAACTACCCTAACACTAACGCGTACCCTAACCCTAACCCCTACCCTAACCATAACACGTACCTTAATCCTAACCAATACCCTAAACCGAGCCCTAACCCTAACACTAAACCTAACCCTAACCCTAACCCATACCCTACGCCGTACCCGAAGCCCTCCCCAAACCCGTACCCTAAGCCGTACCCTAAGCCGTACCCTAAGCCTAACCCTAACCCTAGGCTACCCTTGACTGCTTCTGCCTCCAATAGATTTCCTAAGCACTAGTGTTTTAAGGAACAGCTTAAAAAGAGAATCCTAATGTGATTTCTTTATAATGGGTGTGTTCCTTATCTTATCCTAATGTCTAAACTCTTCTCCATGGCTGGACCTCCAAATAATATTCCTTTACGTGCTAAGGGGTATCTAGAGACTGGGATAGATTTAATAACTACCCTAACACTAACGCGTACCCTAACCCTAACCCCTACCCTAACCCTAACACGTACCCTAATCCTAACCAATACCCTAAACCGAGCCCTAACCCTAACACTAACCCTAACCCTAACCCTAACCCATACCCTACGCCGTACCCGAAGCCCTCCCCGAACCGGTACCCTAAGCCGTACCCTAAGCCGTACCCTAAGCCTAACCCTAACCCTAGGCTACCCTTGACTGCTTCTGCCTCCAATAGATTTCCTAAGCACTAGTGTTTTAAGGAACAGCTTAAAAAGAGAATCCTAATGTGATTTCTTTATAATGGGTGTGTTCCTTATCTTATCCTAGTGTCTAAACTCTTCTCCATGGCTGGACCTTCAAATAATATTCCTTTACGTGCTAAGGGGTATCTAGAGCGTGGGTTAGGTTTAATAACTACCCTAACACTAACGTCTACCCTAACCCTAAACCCTACCCTATCGCTAACTCGTACCCTAATCCTAACCCGTACCCTAAACCGAGCCCTAACCCTAACCCTAACCCTAACCCATACCCTACGCCGTACCCGAAGCCCTCCCCAAACCCGTACCCTAAGCCGTACCCTAAGCCGTACCCTAAGCCTAACCCTAACCCTAGGCTACCCTTGACTGCTTCTGCCTCCAATAGATTTCCTAAGCACTAGTGTTTTAAGGAACAGCTTAAAAAGAGAATCCTAATGTGATTTCTTTATAATGGGTGTGTTCCTTATCTTATCCTAGTGTCTAAACTCTTCTCCATGGCTGAACCGCCAAATAATATTCCTTGACGTGCTAAGGTGTATCTAGAGAGTGGGATAGGTTTAATAACTACCCTAACCCTAACGCGTACCCTAACCCTAACCCCTACCCTAACCCTAACACGTACCCTAATCCTAACTCGTACCCTAAACCGAGCCCTAACCCTAACACTAACCCTAACCCTAATCCTAACCCATACCCTACGCCGTACCCGAAGCCCTCACCGAACCCGTACCCTAAGCCGTACCCTAAGCCTAACCCTAAGCCTAACCCTAACCCTAGGCTACCCTTGACTGCTTCTGCCTCCAATAGATTTCCTAAGCACTAGTGTTTTAAGGAACAACTTAAAAAGAGAATCCTAATGTGATTTCTTTATAATGGGTGTGTTCCTTATCTTATCCTAGTGTCTAAACTCTTCTCCATGGCTGCACCTCCAAATAATATTCCTTTACGTGCTAAGGGGTATCTAGAGAGTGGGATAGGTTTAATAACTACCCTAACACTAACGCGTACCCTAACCCTAACCCCTACCCTAACCCTAACACGTACCCTAATCCTAACCAATACCCTAAACCGAGCCCTAACCCTAACACTAACCCTAACCCTAACCCTAACCCATACCCTACGCCGTACCCGAAGCCCTCCCCGAACCCGTACCCTAAGCCGTACCCTAAGCCGTACCCTAAGCCTAACCCTAACCCTAGGCTACCCTTGACTGCTTCTGCCTCCAATAGATTTCCTAAGCACTAGTGTTTTAAGGAACAGCTTAAAAAGAGAATCCTAATGTGATTTCTTTATAATGGGTGTGTTCCTTATCTTATCCTAGTGTCTAAACTCTTCTCCATGGCTGGACCCCGAAATAATATTCCTTTACGTGCTAAGGTGTATCTAGAGAGTGGGATAGGTTTACTAACTACCCTAACCCTAACGCGTACCCTAACCCTAACCCCTACCCTAACCCTAACACGTACCCTAATCCTAACCCGTACCCTAAACCGAACCCTAACCCTAACACTAACCCTAACACTAACCCTAAGCCATACCCTACGCCGTACTCGAATCCCTCCCCGAACCCGTACCCTAAACCGTACCCTAAGCCGTACCCTAAGCCTAACCCTAACCCTAGGCTACCCTTGGATGCTTCTGCCTCCAATAGATTTCCTAAGCACTAGTGTTTTAAGGAACAGCTTAAAAAGAGAATCCTAATGTGATTTGTTTATAATGGGTTTGTTCCTTATCTTATCCTAGTGTCTAAACTCTTCTCCATGGCTGGACCTCCAAATAATATTCCTTTATGTGCTAAGGGGTATCTAGAGAATGGGATAGGTTTAATAACTACCCTAACACTAACGCGTACCCTAACCCTAACCCCTACCCTAACCATAACACGTACCTTAATCCTAACCAATACCCTAAACCGAGCCCTAACCCTAACACTAAACCTAACCCTAACCCTAACCCATACCCTACGCCGTACCCGAAGCCCTCCCCAAACCCGTACCCTAAGCCGTACCCTAAGCCGTACCCTAAGCCTAACCCTAACCCTAGGCTACCCTTGACTGCTTCTGCCTCCAATAGATTTCCTAAGCACTAGTGTTTTAAGGAACAGCTTAAAAAGAGAATCCTAATGTGATTTCTTTATAATGGGTGTGTTCCTTATCTTATCCTAATGTCTAAACTCTTCTCCATGGCTGGACCTCCAAATAATATTCCTTTACGTGCTAAGGGGTATCTAGAGACTGGGATAGATTTAATAACTACCCTAACACTAACGCGTACCCTAACCCTAACCCCTACCCTAACCCTAACACGTACCCTAATCCTAACCAATACCCTAAACCGAGCCCTAACCCTAACACTAACCCTAACCCTAACCCTAACCCATACCCTACGCCGTACCCGAAGCCCTCCCCGAACCGGTACCCTAAGCCGTACCCTAAGCCGTACCCTAAGCCTAACCCTAACCCTAGGCTACCCTTGACTGCTTCTGCCTCCAATAGATTTCCTAAGCACTAGTGTTTTAAGGAACAGCTTAAAAAGAGAATCCTAATGTGATTTCTTTATAATGGGTGTGTTCCTTATCTTATCCTAGTGTCTAAACTCTTCTCCATGGCTGAACCTTCAAATAATATTCCTTTACGTGCTAAGGGGTATCTAGAGCGTGGGTTAGGTTTAATAACTACCCTAACACTAACGTCTACCCTAACCCTAAACCCTACCCTATCGCTAACTCGTACCCTAATCCTAACCCGTACCCTAAACCGAGCCCTAACCCTAACCCTAACCCTAACCCATACCCTACGCCGTACCCGAAGCCCTCCCCAAACCCGTACCCTAAGCCGTACCCTAAGCCGTACCCTAAGCCTAACCCTAACCCTAGGCTACCCTTGACTGCTTCTGCCTCCAATAGATTTCCTAAGCACTAGTGTTTTAAGGAACAGCTTAAAAAGAGAATCCTAATGTGATTTCTTTATAATGGGTGTGTTCCTTATCTTATCCTAGTGTCTAAACTCTTCTCCATGGCTGAACCGCCAAATAATATTCCTTGACGTGCTAAGGTGTATCTAGAGAGTGGGATAGGTTTAATAACTACCCTAACCCTAACGCGTACCCTAACCCTAACCCCTACCCTAACCCTAACACGTACCCTAATCCTAACTCGTACCCTAAACCGAGCCCTAACCCTAACACTAACCCTAACCCTAATCCTAACCCATACCCTACGCCGTACCCGAAGCCCTCACCGAACCCGTACCCTAAGCCGTACCCTAAGCCTAACCCTAAGCCTAACCCTAACCCTAGGCTACCCTTGACTGCTTCTGCCTCCAATAGATTTCCTAAGCACTAGTGTTTTAAGGAACAACTTAAAAAGAGAATCCTAATGTGATTTCTTTATAATGGGTGTGTTCCTTATCTTATCCTAGTGTCTAAACTCTTCTCCATGGCTGCACCTCCAAATAATATTCCTTTACGTGCTAAGGGGTATCTAGAGAGTGGGATAGGTTTAATAACTACCCTAACACTAACGCGTACCCTAACCCTAACCCCTACCCTAACCCTAACACGTACCCTAATCCTAACCAATACCCTAAACCGAGCCCTAACCCTAACACTAACCCTAACCCTAACCCTAACCCATACCCTACGCCGTACCCGAAGCCCTCCCCGAACCCGTACCCTAAGCCGTACCCTAAGCCGTACCCTAAGCCTAACCCTAACCCTAGGCTACCCTTGACTGCTTCTGCCTCCAATAGATTTCCTAAGCACTAGTGTTTTAAGGAACAGCTTAAAAAGAGAATCCTAATGTGATTTCTTTATAATGGGTGTGTTCCTTATCTTATCCTAGTGTCTAAACTCTTCTCCATGGCTGGACCCCGAAATAATATTCCTTTACGTGCTAAGGTGTATCTAGAGAGTGGGATAGGTTTACTAACTACCCTAACCCTAACGCGTACCCTAACCCTAACCCCTACCCTAACCCTAACACGTACCCTAATCCTAACCCGTACCCTAAACCGAACCCTAACCCTAACACTAACCCTAACACTAACCCTAAGCCATACCCTACGCCGTACCCGAATCCCTCCCCGAACCCGTACCCTAAACCGTACCCTAAGCCGTACCCTAAGCCTAACCCTAACCCTAGGCTACCCTTGGATGCTTCTGCCTCCAATAGATTTCCTAAGCACTAGTGTTTTAAGGAACAGCTTAAAAAGAGAATCCTAATGTGATTTGTTTATAATGGGTTTGTTCCTTATCTTATCCTAGTGTCTAAACTCTTCTCCATGGCTGGACCTCCAAATAATATTCCTTTATGTGCTAAGGGGTATCTAGAGAATGGGATAGGTTTAATAACTACCCTAACACTAACGCGTACCCTAACCCTAACCCCTACCCTAACCCTAACACGTACCCTAATCCTAACCAATACCCTAAACCGAGCCCTAACCCTAACACTAACCCTAACCCTAACCCTAACCCATACCTACGCCGTACCCGAAGCCCTCCCCGAACCGGTACCCTAAGCCGTACCCTAAGCCGTACCCTAAGCCTAACCCTAACCCTAGGCTACCCTTGACTGCTTCTGCCTCCATTAGATTTTCTAAGCACTAGTGTTTTAAGGAACAGCTTAAAAAGAGAATCCTAATGTGATTTCTTTATAATGGGTGTGTTCCTTATCTTATCCTAGTGTCTAAACTCTTCTCCATGGCTGGACCTCCAAATAATATTCCTTTACGTGCTAAGGGGTATCTAGAGAGTGGGTTAGGTTTAATAACTACCCTAACACTAACGCGTACCCTAACCCTAACCCCTACCCTAACCCTAACACGTACCCTAATCCTAACCCGTACCCTAAACCGAGCCCTAACCCTAACACTAACCCTAACCCTAACCCTAACCCATACCCTACGCCGTACCCGAAGCCCTCACCGAACCCGTACCCTAAGCCGTACCCTAAGCCTAACCCTAAGCCTAACCCTAACCCTAGGCTACCCTTGACTGCTTCTGCCTCCAATAGATTTCCTAAGCACTAGTGTTTTAAGGAACAACATAAAAAAGAATCCTAATGTGATTTCTTTATAATGGGTGTGTTCCTTATCTTATCCTAGTGTCTAAACTCTTCTCCATGGCTGCACCTCCAAATAATATTCCTTTACGTGCTAAGGGGTATCTAGAGAGTGGGATAGGTTTAATAACTACCCTAACACTAACGCGTACCCTAACCCTAACCCCTACCCTAACCCTAACACGTACCCTAATCCTAACCAATACCCTAAACCGAGCCCTAACGCTAACACTAACCCTAACCCTAACCCTAACCCATACCCTACGCCGTACCCGAAGCCCTCCCCGAACCCGTACCCTAAGCCGTACCCTAAGCCGTACGCTAAGCCTAACCCTAACCCTAGGCTACCCTTGACTGCTTCTGCCTCCAATAGATTTCCTAAGCACTAGTGTTTTAAGGAACAGCTTAAAAAGAGAATCCTAATGTGATTTCTTTATAATGGGTGTGTTCCTTATCTTATCCTAGTGTCTAAACTCTTCTCCATGGCTGGACCCCGAAATAATATTCCTTTACGTGCTAAGGTGTATCTAGAGAGTGGGATAGGTTTACTAACTACCCTAACCCTAACGCGTACCCTAACCCTAACCCCTACCCTAACCCTAACACGTACCCTAATCCTAACCCGTACCCTAAACCGAACCCTAACCCTAACACTAACCCTAACACTAACCCTAAGCCATACCCTACGCCGTACCAGAAGCCCTCCACGAACCCGTACCCTAAGCCATACCCTAAGCCTAACCCTAAGCCTAACCCTAACCCTAGGCTACCCTTGACTGCTTCTGCCTCCAATAGATTTCCTAAGCATTAGTGTTTTAAGGAACAGCTTAAAAAGAGAATCCTAATGTGATTTCTTTATAATGGGTGTGTTCCTTATCTTATCCTAGTGTCTAAACTCTTCTCCATGGCTGAACCGCCAAATAATATTCCTTGACGTGCTAAGGTGTATCTAGAGAGTGGGATAGGTTTAATAACTACCCTAACCCTAACGCGTACCCTAACCCTAACCCCTACCCTAACCCTAACACGTACCCTAATCCTAACCCGTACCCTAAACCGAGCCCTAACCCTAACACTAACCCTAACCCTAACCCTAACCCATACCCTACGCCGAACCCGAAGCCCTCACCGAACCCGTACCCTAAGCCGTACCCTAAGCCTAACCCTAAGCCTAACCCTAACCCTAGGCTACCCTTGACTGCTTCTGCCTCCAATAGATTTCCTAAGCACTAGTGTTTTAAGGAACAGCTTAAAAAGAGAATCCTAATGTGATTTCTTTATAATGGGTGTGTTCCTTATCTTATCCTAGTGTCTAAACTCTTCTCCATGGCTGGACCCCGAAATAATATTCCTTTACGTGCTAAGGTGTATCTAGAGAGTGGGATAGGTTTACTAACTACCCTAACCCTAACGCGTACCCTAACCCTAACCCCTACCCTAACCCTAACACGTACCCTAATCCTAACCAATACCCTAAACCGAGCCCTAACCCTAACACTAACCCTAACCCTAACCCTAACCCATACCCTACGCCGTACCCGAAGCCCTCCCCGAACCCGTACCCTAAGCCGTACCCTAAGCCGTACCCTAAGCCTAACCCTAACCCTAGGCTACCCTTGGATACTTCTGCCTCCAATAGATTTCCTAAGCACTAGTGTTTTAAGGAACAGCTTAAAAAGAGAATCCTAATGTGATTTGTTTATAATGGGTTTGTTCCTTATCTTATCCTAGTGTCTAAACTCTTCTCCATGGCTGGACCTCCAAATAATATTCCTTTATGTGCTAAGGGGTATCTAGAGAATGGGATAGGTTTAATAACTACCCTAACACTAACGCGTACCCTAACCCTAACCCCTACCCTAACCATAACACGTACCTTAATCCTAACCAATACCCTAAACCGAGCCCTAACCCTAACACTAAACCTAACCCTAACCCTAACCCATACCCTACGCCGTACCAGAAGCCCTCCCCGAACCCGTACCCTAAGCCGTACCCTAAGCCTAACCCTAAGCCTAACCCTAAACGTAGGCTACCCTTGAATGCTTCTGCCTCCAATAGATTTCCTAAGCAGTAGTGTTTTAAGGAACAGCTTAAAAAGAGAATCCTAATGTGATTTCTTTATAATGGGTGTGTTCCTTATCTTATCCTAGTGTCTAAATTCTTCTCCATGGCTGGACCTCCAAATAATATTCCTTTACGTGCTAAGGGGTATCTAGAGACTGGGATAGATTTAATAACTACCCTAACACTAACGCGTACCCTAACCCTAACCCCTACCCTAACCCTAACACGTACCCTAATCCTAACCAATACCCTAAACCGAGCCCTAACCCTAACACTAACCCTAACCCTAACCCTAACCCATACCCTACGCCGTACCCGAAGCCCTCCCCGAACCGGTACCCTAAGCCGTACCCTAAGCCGTACCCTAAGCCTAACCCTAACCCTAGGCTACCCTTGACTGCTTCTGCCTCCATTAGATTTTCTAAGCACTAGTGTTTTAAGGAACAGCTTAAAAAGAGAATCCTAATGTGATTTCTTTATAATGGGTGTGTTCCTTATCTTATCCTAGTGTCTAAACTCTTCTCCATGGCTGGACCTCCAAATAATGTTCCTTTACGTGCTAAGGGGTATCTAGAGAGTGGGTTAGGTTTAATAACTACCCTAACACTAACGCGTACCCTAACCCTAAACCCTACCCTAACCCTAACACGTACCCTAATCCTAACCAATACCCTATACCGAGCCCTAACCCTAACACTAACCCTAACCCTAACCCTAACCCATACCCTACGCCGTACCAGAAGCCCTCCACGAACCCGTACCCTAAGCCGTACCCTAAGCCTAACCCTAAGCCTAACCCTAACCCTAGGCTACCCTTGACTGCTTCTGCCTCCAATAGATTTCCTAAGCACTAGTGTTTTAAGGAACAGCTTAAAAAGAGAATCCTAATGTGATTTCTTTATAATGGGTGTGTTCCTTATCTTATCCTAGTGTCTAAACTCTTCTCCATGGCTGGACCTTCAAATAATATTCCTTTACGTGCTAAGGGGTATCTAGAGCGTGGGTTAGGTTTAATAACTACCCTAACACTAACGCGTACCCTAACCCTAAACCCTACCCTATCGCTAACTCGTACCCTAATCCTAACCCGTACCCTAAACCGAGCCCTAACCCTAACCCTAACCCTAACCCATACCCTACGCCGTACCCGAAGCCCTCCCCGAACCCGTACCCTAAGCCGTACCCTAAGCCGTACCCTAAGCCTAACCCTAACCCTAGGCTACCCTTGACTGCTTCTGCCTCCAATAGATTTCCTAAGCACTAGTGTTTTAAGGAACAGTTTAAAAAGAGAATCCTAATGTGATTTCTTTATAATGGGTGTGTTCCTTATCTTATCCTAGTGTCTAAACTCTTCTCCATGGCTGAACCGCCAAATAATATTCCTTGACGTGCTAAGGTGTATCTAGAGAGTGGGATAGGTTTAATAACTACCCTAACCCTAACGCGTACCCTAACCCTAACCCCTACCCTAACCCTAACACGTACCCTAATCCTAACCCGTACCCTAAACCGAGCCCTAACCCTAACACTAACCCTAACCCTAATCCTAACCCATACCCTACGCCGTACCCGAAGCCCTCACCGAACCCGTACCCTAAGCCGTACCCTAAGCCTAACCCTAAGCCTAACCCTAACCCTAGGCTACCCTTGACTGCTTCTGCCTCCAATAGATTTCCTAAGCACTAGTGTTTTAAGGAACAACTTAAAAAGAGAATCCTAATGTGATTTCTTTATAATGGGTGTGTTCCTTATCTTATCCTAGTGTCTAAACTCTTCTCCATGGCTGCACCTCCAAATAATATTCCTTTACGTGCTAAGGGGTATCTAGAGAGTGGGATAGGTTTAATAACTACCCTAACACTAACGCGTACCCTAACCCTAACCCCTACCCTAACCCTAACACGTACCCTAATCCTAACCAATACCCTAAACCGAGCCCTAACCCTAACACTAACCCTAACCCTAACCCTAACCCATACCCTACGCCGTACCCGAAGCCCTCCCCGAACCCGTACCCTAAGCCGTACCCTAAGCCGTACCCTAAGCCTAACCCTAACCCTAGGCTACCCTTGACTGCTTCTGCCTCCAATAGATTTCCTAAGCACTAGTGATTTAAGGAACAGCTTAAAAAGAGAATCCTAATGTGATTTCTTTATAATGGGTGTGTTCCTTATCTTATCCTAGTGTCTAAACTCTTCTCCATGGCTGGACCCCGAAATAATATTCCTTTACGTGCTAAGGTGTATCTAGAGAGTGGGATAGGTTTACTAACTACCCTAACCCTAACGCGTACCCTAACACTAACCCCTACCCTAACCCTAACACGTACCCTAATCCTAACCCGTACCCTAAACCGAACCCTAACCCTAACACTAACCCTAACACTAAGCCTAAGCCATACCCTACGCCGTACCCGAATCCCTCACCGAACCCGTACCCTAAGCCATACGCTAAGCCTAACCCTAAGCCTAACCCTACCCCTAGGCTACCCTTGACTGCTTCTGCCTCCAATAGATTTCCTAAGCACTAGTGTTTTAAGGAACAACTTAAAAAGAGAATCCTAATGTCATTTCTTTATAATGTGTGTGTTCCTTATCTTATCCTAGTGTCTAAACTCTTCTCCATGGCTGGACCTCCAAATAATATTCCTTTACGTGCTGAGGGGTATCTAGAGAGTGGGATAGGTTTAATAACTACCCTAACACTAACACGTACCCTAACCCTAACGCCTACCCTAACACTAACTCGTACCCTAATCGTAAACAATACCCTAAACCGAGCCCTAACCCTAACACTAACCCTAACCCTAACCCTAACCCATACCCTACGCCGTACCCGAAGCCCTCCCCGAACCCGTACCCTAAGCCGTACCCTAAGCCGTACCCTAAGCCTAACCCTAACCCTAGGCTACCCTTGACTGCTTCTGCCTCCAATAGATTTCCTAAGCACTAGTGTTTTAAGGAACAGCTTAAAAAGAGAATCCTAATGTGATTTCTTTATAATGGGTGTGTTCCTTATCTTATCCTAGTGTCTAAAGTCTTCTCCATGGCTGAACCGCCAAATAATATTCCTTGACGTGCTAAGGTGTATCTAGAGAGTGGGATAGGTTTAATAACTACCCTAACCCTAACGCGTACCCTAACCCTAACCCCTACCCTAACCCTAACACGTACCCTAATCCTAACCCGTACCCTAAACCGAGCCCTAACCCTAACACTAACCCTAACCCTAACCCTAACCCATTCCCTACGCCGTACCCGAAGCCCTCACCGAACCCGTACCCTAAGCCGTACCCTAAGCCTAACCCTAAGCCTAACCCTAACCCTAGGCTACCCTTGACTGCTTCTGCCTCCAATAGATTTCCTAAGCACTAGTGTTTTAAGGAACAACTTAAAAAGAGAATCCTAATGTGATTTCTTTATAATGGGTGTGTTCCTTATCTTATCCTAGTGTCTAAACTCTTCTCCATGGCTGCACCTCCAAATAATATTCCTTTACGTGCTAAGGGGTATCTAGAGAGTGGGAAAAGTTTAATAACTACCCTAACACTAACGCGTACCCTAACCCTAACCCCTACCCTAACCCTAACACGTACCCTAATCCTAACCAATACCCTAAACCGAGCCCTAACCCTAACACTAACCCTAACCCTAACCCTAACCCATACCCTACGCCGTACCCGAAGCCCTCCCCGAACCCGTACCCTAAGCCGTACCCTAAGCCGTACCCTAAGCCTAACCCTAACCCTAGGCTACCCTTGACTGCTTCTGCCTCCAATAGATTTCCTAAGCACTAGTGTTTTAAGGAACAGCTTAAAAAGAGAATCCTAATGTGATTTCTTTATAATGGGTGTGTTCCTTATCTTATCCTAGTGTCTAAACTCTTCTCCATGGCTGGACCCCGAAATAATATTCCTTTACGTGCTAAGGTGTATCTAGAGAGTGGGATAGGTTTACTAACTACCCTAACCCTAACGCGTACCCTAACCCTAACCCCTACCCTAACCCTAACACGTACCCTAATCCTAACCCGTACCCTAAACCGAACCCTAACCCTAACACTAACCCTAACACTAACCCTAAGCCATACCCTACGCCGTACCCGAATCCCTCACCGAACCCGTACCCTAAGCCGTACGCTAAGCCTAACCCTAAGCCTAACCCTACCCCTAGGCTACCCTTGACTGCTTCTGCCTCCAATAGATTTCCTAAGCACTAGTGTTTTAAGGAACAACTTAAAAAGAGAATCCTAATATCATTTCTTTATAATGTGTGTGTTCCTTATCTTATCCTAGTGTCTAAACTCTTCTCCATGGCTGGACCTCCAAATAATATTCCTTTACGTGCTGAGGGGTATCTAGAGAGTGGGATAGGTTTAATAACTACCCTAACACTAACACGTACCCTAACCCTAACGCCTACCCTAACACTAATTCGTACCCTAATCCTAAACAATACCCTAAACCGAGCCCTAACCCTAACACTAACCCTAACCCTAACCCTAACCCATACCCTACGCCGTACCCGAAGCCCTCCCCGAACCCGTACCCTAAGCCGTACCCTAAGCCTAACCCTAACCCTAGGCTACCCTTGACTGCTTCTGCCTCCAATAGATTTCCTAAGCACTAGTGTTTTAAGGAACAGCTTAAAAAGAGAATCCTAATGTGATTTCTTTATAATGGGTGTGTTCCTTATCTTATCCTAGTGTGTAAACTCTTCTCCATGGCTGGACCTCCAAATAATATTCCTTTACGTCCTAAGGGGTATCTAGAGAGTGGGTTAGGTTTAATAACTACCCTAACACTAATGCGTACCCTAACCCTAACCCCTACCCTAACCCTAACACGTACCCTAATCCTAACCCGTACCCTAAACCGAACCCTAACCCTAACACTAACCCTAACACTAACCCTAAGCCATACCCTACGCCGTACCCGAATCCCTCCCCGAACCCGTACCCTAAACCGTACCCTAAGCCGTACCCTAAGCCTAACCCTAACCCTAGGCTACCCTTGGATGCTTCTGCCTCCAATAGATTTCCTAAGCACTAGTGTTTTAAGGAACAGCTTAAAAAGAGAATCCTAATGTGATTTCTTTATAATGGGTGTGTTCCTTATCTTATCCTAGTGTCTAAACTCTTCTCCATGGCTGGACCTCCAAATAATATTCCTTTACGTGCTAAGGGGTATCTAGAGAGTGGGTTAGGTTTAATAACTACCCTAACACTAACGCGTACCCTAACCCTAAACCCTACCCTAACCCTAACACGTACCCTAATCCTAACCAATACCCTATACCGAGCCCTAACCCTAACACTAACCCTAACCCTAACCCTAACCCATACCCTACGCCGTACCAGAAGCCCTCCACGAACCCGTACCCTAAGCCGTACCCTAAGCCTAACCCTAAGCCTAACCCTAACCCTAGGCTACCCTTGACTGCTTCTGCCTCCAATAGATTTCCTAAGCACTAGTGTTTTAAGGAACAGCTTAAAAAGAGAATCCTAATGTGATTTCTTTATAATGGGTGTGTTCCTTATCTTATCCTAGTGTCTAAACTCTTCTCCATGGCTGGACCTTCAAATAATATTCCTTTACGTGCTAAGGGGTATCTAGAGCGTGGGTTAGGTTTAATAACTACCCTAACACTAACGCGTACCCTAACCCTAAACCCTACCCTATCGCTAACTCGTACCCTAATCCTAACCCGTACCCTAAACCGAGCCCTAACCCTAACCCTAACCCTAACCCATACCCTACGCCGTACCCGAAGCCCTCCCCGAACCCGTACCCTAAGCCGTACCCTAAGCCGTACCCTAAGCCTAACCCTAACCCTAGGCTACCCTTGACTGCTTCTGCCTCCAATAGATTTCCTAAGCACTAGTGTTTTAAGGAACAGTTTAAAAAGAGAATCCTAATGTGATTTCTTTATAATGGGTGTGTTCCTTATCTTATCCTAGTGTCTAAACTCTTCTCCATGGCTGAACCGCCAAATAATATTCCTTGACGTGCTAAGGTGTATCTAGAGAGTGGGATAGGTTTAATAACTACCCTAACCCTAACGCGTACCCTAACCCTAACCCCTACCCTAACCCTAACACGTACCCTAATCCTAACCCGTACCCTAAACCGAGCCCTAACCCTAACACTAACCCTAACCCTAATCCTAACCCATACCCTACGCCGTACCCGAAGCCCTCACCGAACCCGTACCCTAAGCCGTACCCTAAGCCTAACCCTAAGCCTAACCATAACCCTAGGCTACCCTTGACTGCTTCTGCCTCCAATAGATTTCCTAAGCACTAGTGTTTTAAGGAACAACTTAAAAAGAGAATCCTAATGTGATTTCTTTATAATGGGTGTGTTCCTTATCTTATCCTAGTGTCTAAACTCTTCTCCATGGCTGCACCTCCAAATAATATTCCTTTACGTGCTAAGGGGTATCTAGAGAGTGGGATAGGTTTAATAACTACCCTAACACTAACGCGTACCCTAACCCTAACCCCTACCCTAACCCTAACACGTACCCTAATCCTAACCAATACCCTAAACCGAGCCCTAACCCTAACACTAACCCTAACCCTAACCCTAACCCATACCCTACGCCGTACCCGAAGCCCTCCCCGAACCCGTACCCTAAGCCGTACCCTAAGCCGTACCCTAAGCCTAACCCTAACCCTAGGCTACCCTTGACTGCTTCTGCCTCCAATAGATTTCCTAAGCACTAGTGATTTAAGGAACAGCTTAAAAAGAGAATCCTAATGTGATTTCTTTATAATGGGTGTGTTCCTTATCTTATCCTAGTGTCTAAACTCTTCTCCATGGCTGGACCCCGAAATAATATTCCTTTACGTGCTAAGGTGTATCTAGAGAGTGGGATAGGTTTACTAACTACCCTAACCCTAACGCGTACCCTAACACTAACCCCTACCCTAACCCTAACACGTACCCTAATCCTAACCCGTACCCTAAACCGAACCCTAACCCTAACACTAACCCTAACACTAAGCCTAAGCCATACCCTACGCCGTACCCGAATCCCTCACCGAACCCGTACCCTAAGCCATACGCTAAGCCTAACCCTAAGCCTAACCCTACCCCTAGGCTACCCTTGACTGCTTCTGCCTCCAATAGATTTCCTAAGCACTAGTGTTTTAAGGAACAACTTAAAAAGAGAATCCTAATGTCATTTCTTTATAATGTGTGTGTTCCTTATCTTATCCTAGTGTCTAAACTCTTCTCCATGGCTGGACCTCCAAATAATATTCCTTTACGTGCTGAGGGGTATCTAGAGAGTGGGATAGGTTTAATAACTACCCTAACACTAACACGTACCCTAACCCTAACGCCTACCCTAACACTAACTCGTACCCTAATCCTAAACAATACCCTAAACCGAGCCCTAACCATAACACTAACCCTAACCCTAAACCTAACCCATACCCTACGCCGTACCCGAAGCCCTCCCCGAACCCGTACCCTAAGCCGTACCCTAAGCCGTACCCTAAGCCTAACCCTAACCCTAGGCTACCCTTGACTGCTTCTGCCTCCAATAGATTTCCTAAGCACTAGTGTTTTAAGGAACAGCTTAAAAAGAGAATCCTAATGTGATTTCTTTATAATGGGTGTGTTCCTTATCTTATCCTAGTGTCTAAACTCTTCTCCATGGCTGGACCCCGAAATAATATTCCTTTACGTGCTAAGGTGTATCTAGAGAGTGGGATAGGTTTACTAACTACCCTAACCCTAACGCGTACCCTAACCCTAACCCCTACCCTAACCCTAACACGTACCCTAATCCTAACCCGTACCCTAAACCGAACCCTAACCCTAACACTAACCCTAACACTAACCCTAAGCCATACCCTACGCCGTACCCGAATCCCTCACCGAACCCGTACCCTAAGCCGTACGCTAAGCCTAACCCTAAGCCTAACCCTACCCCTAGGCTACCCTTGACTGCTTCTGCCTCCAATAGATTTCCTAAGCACTAGTGTTTTAAGGAACAACTTAAAAAGAGAATCCTAATATCATTTCTTTATAATGTGTGTGTTCCTTATCTTATCCTAGTGTCTAAACTCTTCTCCATGGCTGGACCTCCAAATAATATTCCTTTACGTGCTGAGGGGTATCTAGAGAGTGGGATAGGTTTAATAACTACCCTAACACTAACACGTACCCTAACCCTAACGCCTACCCTAACACTAATTCGTACCCTAATCCTAAACAATACCCTAAACCGAGCCCTAACCCTAACACTAACCCTAACCCTAACCCTAACCCATACCCTACGCCGTACCCGAAGCCCTCCCCGAACCCGTACCCTAAGCCGTACCCTAAGCCTAACCCTAACCCTAGGCTACCCTTGACTGCTTCTGCCTCCAATAGATTTCCTAAGCACTAGTGTTTTAAGGAACAGCTTAAAAAGAGAATCCTAATGTGATTTCTTTATAATGGGTGTGTTCCTTATCTTATCCTAGTGTGTAAACTCTTCTCCATGGCTGGACCTCCAAATAATATTCCTTTACGTCCTAAGGGGTATCTAGAGAGTGGGTTAGGTTTAATAACTACCCTAACACTAATGCGTACCCTAACCCTAACCCCTACCCTAACCCTAACACGTACCCTAATCCTAACCCGTACCCTAAACCGAACCCTAACCCTAACACTAACCCTAACACTAACCCTAAGCCATACCCTACGCCGTACCCGAATCCCTCCCCGAACCCGTACCCTAAACCGTACCCTAAGCCTAACCCTAAGCCTAACCCTAACCCTAGGCTACCCTTGACTGCTTCTGCCTCCAATAGATTTCCTAAGCACTAGTGTTTTAAGGAACAGCTTAAAAAGAGAATCCTAATGTGATTTCTTTATAATGGGTGTGTTCCTTATCTTATCCTAGTGTCTAAACTCTTCTCCATGGCTGGACCTTCAAATAATATTCCTTTACGTGCTAAGGGGTATCTAGAGCGTGGGTTAGGTTTAATAACTACCCTAACACTAACGCGTACCCTAACCCTAAACCCTACCCTATCGCTAACTCGTACCCTAATCCTAACCCGTACCCTAAACCGAGCCCTAACCCTAACCCTAACCCTAACCCATACCCTACGCCGTACCCGAAGCCCTCCCCGAACCCGTACCCTAAGCCGTACCCTAAGCCGTACCCTAAGCCTAACCCTAACCCTAGGCTACCCTTGACTGCTTCTGCCTCCAATAGATTTCCTAAGCACTAGTGTTTTAAGGAACAGTTTAAAAAGAGAATCCTAATGTGATTTCTTTATAATGGGTGTGTTCCTTATCTTATCCTAGTGTCTAAACTCTTCTCCATGGCTGAACCGCCAAATAATATTCCTTGACGTGCTAAGGTGTATCTAGAGAGTGGGATAGGTTTAATAACTACCCTAACCCTAACGCGTACCCTAACCCTAACCCCTACCCTAACCCTAACACGTACCCTAATCCTAACCCGTACCCTAAACCGAGCCCTAACCCTAACACTAACCCTAACCCTAATCCTAACCCATACCCTACGCCGTACCCGAAGCCCTCACCGAACCCGTACCCTAAGCCGTACCCTAAGCCTAACCCTAAGCCTAACCATAACCCTAGGCTACCCTTGACTGCTTCTGCCTCCAATAGATTTCCTAAGCACTAGTGTTTTAAGGAACAACTTAAAAAGAGAATCCTAATGTGATTTCTTTATAATGGGTGTGTTCCTTATCTTATCCTAGTGTCTAAACTCTTCTCCATGGCTGCACCTCCAAATAATATTCCTTTACGTGCTAAGGGGTATCTAGAGAGTGGGATAGGTTTAATAACTACCCTAACACTAACGCGTACCCTAACCCTAACCCCTACCCTAACCCTAACACGTACCCTAATCCTAACCAATACCCTAAACGGAGCCCTAACCCTAACACTAACCCTAACCCTAACCCTAACCCATACCCTACGCCGTACCCGAAGCCCTCCCCGAACCCGTACCCTAAGCCGTACCCTAAGCCGTACCCTAAGCCTAACCCTAACCCTAGGCTACCCTTGACTGCTTCTGCCTCCAATAGATTTCCTAAGCACTAGTGATTTAAGGAACAGCTTAAAAAGAGAATCCTAATGTGATTTCTTTATAATGGGTGTGTTCCTTATCTTATCCTAGTGTCTAAACTCTTCTCCATGGCTGGACCCCGAAATAATATTCCTTTACGTGCTAAGGTGTATCTAGAGAGTGGGATAGGTTTACTAACTACCCTAACCCTAACGCGTACCCTAACACTAACCCCTACCCTAACCCTAACACGTACCCTAATCCTAACCCGTACCCTAAACCGAACCCTAACCCTAACACTAACCCTAACACTAAGCCTAAGCCATACCCTACGCCGTACCCGAATCCCTCACCGAACCCGTACCCTAAGCCATACGCTAAGCCTAACCCTAAGCCTAACCCTACCCCTAGGCTACCCTTGACTGCTTCTGCCTCCAATAGATTTCCTAAGCACTAGTGTTTTAAGGAACAACTTAAAAAGAGAATCCTAATGTCATTTCTTTATAATGTGTGTGTTCCTTATCTTATCCTAGTGTCTAAACTCTTCTCCATGGCTGGACCTCCAAATAATATTCCTTTACGTGCTGAGGGGTATCTAGAGAGTGGGATAGGTTTAATAACTACCCTAACACTAACACGTACCCTAACCCTAACGCCTACCCTAACACTAACTCGTACCCTAATCCTAAACAATACCCTAAACCGAGCCCTAACCATAACACTAACCCTAACCCTAAACCTAACCCATACCCTACGCCGTACCCGAAGCCCTCCCCGAACCCGTACCCTAAGCCGTACCCTAAGCCGTACCCTAAGCCTAACCCTAACCCTAGGCTACCCTTGACTGCTTCTGCCTCCAATAGATTTCCTAAGCACTAGTGTTTTAAGGAACAGCTTAAAAAGAGAATCCTAATGTGATTTCTTTATAATGGGTGTGTTCCTTATCTTATCCTAGTGTCTAAAGTCTTCTCCATGGCTGAACCGCCAAATAATATTCCTTGACGTGCTAAGGTGTATCTAGAGAGTGGGATAGGTTTAATAACTACCCTAACCCTAACGCGTACCCTAACCCTAACCCCTACCCTAACCCTAACACGTACCCTAATCCTAACCCGTACCCTAAACCGAGCCCTAACCCTAACACTAACCCTAACCCTAACCCTAACCCATTCCCTACGCCGTACCCGAAGCCCTCACCGAACCCGTACCCTAAGCCGTACCCTAAGCCTAACCCTAAGCCTAACCCTAACCCTAGGCTACCCTTGACTGCTTCTGCCTCCAATAGATTTCCTAAGCACTAGTGTTTTAAGGAACAACTTAAAAAGAGAATCCTAATGTGATTTCTTTATAATGGGTGTGTTCCTTATCTTATCCTAGTGTCTAAACTCTTCTCCATGGCTGCACCTCCAAATAATATTCCTTTACGTGCTAAGGGGTATCTAGAGAGTGGGAAAAGTTTAATAACTACCCTAACACTAACGCGTACCCTAACCCTAACCCCTACCCTAACCCTAACACGTACCCTAATCCTAACCAATACCCTAAACCGAGCCCTAACCCTAACACTAACCCTAACCCTAACCCTAACCCATACCCTACGCCGTACCCGAAGCCCTCCCCGAACCCGTACCCTAAGCCGTACCCTAAGCCGTACCCTAAGCCTAACCCTAACCCTAGGCTACCCTTGACTGCTTCTGCCTCCAATAGATTTCCTAAGCACTAGTGTTTTAAGGAACAGCTTAAAAAGAGAATCCTAATGTGATTTCTTTATAATGGGTGTGTTCCTTATCTTATCCTAGTGTCTAAACTCTTCTCCATGGCTGGACCCCGAAATAATATTCCTTTACGTGCTAAGGTGTATCTAGAGAGTGGGATAGGTTTACTAACTACCCTAACCCTAACGCGTACCCTAACCCTAACCCCTACCCTAACCCTAACACGTACCCTAATCCTAACCCGTACCCTAAACCGAACCCTAACCCTAACACTAACCCTAACACTAACCCTAAGCCATACCCTACGCCGTACCCGAATCCCTCACCGAACCCGTACCCTAAGCCGTACGCTAAGCCTAACCCTAAGCCTAACCCTACCCCTAGGCTACCCTTGACTGCTTCTGCCTCCAATAGATTTCCTAAGCACTAGTGTTTTAAGGAACAACTTAAAAAGAGAATCCTAATATCATTTCTTTATAATGTGTGTGTTCCTTATCTTATCCTAGTGTCTAAACTCTTCTCCATGGCTGGACCTCCAAATAATATTCCTTTACGTGCTGAGGGGTATCTAGAGAGTGGGATAGGTTTAATAACTACCCTAACACTAACACGTACCCTAACCCTAACGCCTACCCTAACACTAATTCGTACCCTAATCCTAAACAATACCCTAAACCGAGCCCTAACCCTAACACTAACCCTAACCCTAACCCTAACCCATACCCTACGCCGTACCCGAAGCCCTCCCCGAACCCGTACCCTAAGCCGTACCCTAAGCCTAACCCTAACCCTAGGCTACCCTTGACTGCTTCTGCCTCCAATAGATTTCCTAAGCACTAGTGTTTTAAGGAACAGCTTAAAAAGAGAATCCTAATGTGATTTCTTTATAATGGGTGTGTTCCTTATCTTATCCTAGTGTGTAAACTCTTCTCCATGGCTGGACCTCCAAATAATATTCCTTTACGTCCTAAGGGGTATCTAGAGAGTGGGTTAGGTTTAATAACTACCCTAACACTAATGCGTACCCTAACCCTAACCCCTACCCTAACCCTAACACGTACCCTAATCCTAACCCGTACCCTAAACCGAACCCTAACCCTAACACTAACCCTAACACTAACCCTAAGCCATACCCTACGCCGTACCCGAATCCCTCCCCGAACCCGTACCCTAAACCGTACCCTAAGCCGTACCCTAAGCCTAACCCTAACCCTAGGCTACCCTTGGATGCTTCTGCCTCCAATAGATTTCCTAAGCACTAGTGTTTTAAGGAACAGCTTAAATAGAGAATCCTAATGTGATTTCTTTATAATGGGTGTGTTCCTTATCTTATCCTAGTGTCTAAACTCTTCTCCATGGCTGGACCTCCAAATCATATTCCTTTACGTGCTAAGGGGTATCTAGAGAGTGGGTTAGGTTTAATAACTACCCTAACACTAACGCGTACCCTAACCCTAAACCCTACCCTAACCCTAACACGTACCCTAATCCTAACCAATACCCTATACCGAGCCCTAACCCTAACACTAACCCTAACCCTAACCCTAACCCATACCCTACGCCGTACCAGAAGCCCTCCACGAACCCGTACCCTAAGCCGTACCCTAAGCCTAACCCTAAGCCTAACCCTAACCCTAGGCTACCCTTGACTGCTTCTGCCTCCAATAGATTTCCTAAGCACTAGTGTTTTAAGGAACAGCTTAAAAAGAGAATCCTAATGTGATTTCTTTATAATGGGTGTGTTCCTTATCTTATCCTAGTGTCTAAACTCTTCTCCATGGCTGGACCTTCAAATAATATTCCTTTACGTGCTAAGGGGTATCTAGAGCGTGGGTTAGGTTTAATAACTACCCTAACACTAACGCGTACCCTAACCCTAAACCCTACCCTATCGCTAACTCGTACCCTAATCCTAACCCGTACCCTAAACCGAGCCCTAACCCTAACCCTAACCCTAACCCATACCCTACGCCGTACCCGAAGCCCTCCCCGAACCCGTACCCTAAGCCGTACCCTAAGCCGTACCCTAAGCCTAACCCTAACCCTAGGCTACCCTTGACTGCTTCTGCCTCCAATAGATTTCCTAAGCACTAGTGTTTTAAGGAACAGTTTAAAAAGAGAATCCTAATGTGATTTCTTTATAATGGGTGTGTTCCTTATCTTATCCTAGTGTCTAAACTCTTCTCCATGGCTGAACCGCCAAATAATATTCCTTGACGTGCTAAGGTGTATCTAGAGAGTGGGATAGGTTTAATAACTACCCTAACCCTAACGCGTACCCTAACCCTAACCCCTACCCTAACCCTAACACGTACCCTAATCCTAACCCGTACCCTAAACCGAGCCCTAACCCTAACACTAACCCTAACCCTAATCCTAACCCATACCCTACGCCGTACCCGAAGCCCTCACCGAACCCGTACCCTAAGCCGTACCCTAAGCCTAACCCTAAGCCTAACCATAACCCTAGGCTACCCTTGACTGCTTCTGCCTCCAATAGATTTCCTAAGCACTAGTGTTTTAAGGAACAACTTAAAAAGAGAATCCTAATGTGATTTCTTTATAATGGGTGTGTTCCTTATCTTATCCTAGTGTCTAAACTCTTCTCCATGGCTGCACCTCCAAATAATATTCCTTTACGTGCTAAGGGGTATCTAGAGAGTGGGATAGGTTTAATAACTACCCTAACACTAACGCGTACCCTAACCCTAACCCCTACCCTAACCCTAACACGTACCCTAATCCTAACCAATACCCTAAACCGAGCCCTAACCCTAACACTAACCCTAACCCTAACCCTAACCCATACCCTACGCCGTACCCGAAGCCCTCCCCGAACCCGTACCCTAAGCCGTACCCTAAGCCGTACCCTAAGCCTAACCCTAACCCTAGGCTACCCTTGACTGCTTCTGCCTCCAATAGATTTCCTAAGCACTAGTGATTTAAGGAACAGCTTAAAAAGAGAATCCTAATGTGATTTCTTTATAATGGGTGTGTTCCTTATCTTATCCTAGTGTCTAAACTCTTCTCCATGGCTGGACCCCGAAATAATATTCCTTTACGTGCTAAGGTGTATCTAGAGAGTGGGATAGGTTTACTAACTACCCTAACCCTAACGCGTACCCTAACACTAACCCCTACCCTAACCCTAACACGTACCCTAATCCTAACCCGTACCCTAAACCGAACCCTAACCCTAACACTAACCCTAACACTAAGCCTAAGCCATACCCTACGCCGTACCCGAATCCCTCACCGAACCCGTACCCTAAGCCATACGCTAAGCCTAACCCTAAGCCTAACCCTACCCCTAGGCTACCCTTGACTGCTTCTGCCTCCAATAGATTTCCTAAGCACTAGTGTTTTAAGGAACAACTTAAAAAGAGAATCCTAATGTCATTTCTTTATAATGTGTGTGTTCCTTATCTTATCCTAGTGTCTAAACTCTTCTCCATGGCTGGACCTCCAAATAATATTCCTTTACGTGCTGAGGGGTATCTAGAGAGTGGGATAGGTTTAATAACTACCCTAACACTAACACGTACCCTAACCCTAACGCCTACCCTAACACTAACTCGTACCCTAATCCTAAACAATACCCTAAACCGAGCCCTAACCATAACACTAACCCTAACCCTAAACCTAACCCATACCCTACGCCGTACCCGAAGCCCTCCCCGAACCCGTACCCTAAGCCGTACCCTAAGCCGTACCCTAAGCCTAACCCTAACCCTAGGCTACCCTTGACTGCTTCTGCCTCCAATAGATTTCCTAAGCACTAGTGTTTTAAGGAACAGCTTAAAAAGAGAATCCTAATGTGATTTCTTTATAATGGGTGTGTTCCTTATCTTATCCTAGTGTCTAAAGTCTTCTCCATGGCTGAACCGCCAAATAATATTCCTTGACGTGCTAAGGTGTATCTAGAGAGTGGGATAGGTTTAATAACTACCCTAACCCTAACGCGTACCCTAACCCTAACCCCTACCCTAACCCTAACACGTACCCTAATCCTAACCCGTACCCTAAACCGAGCCCTAACCCTAACACTAACCCTAACCCTAACCCTAACCCATTCCCTACGCCGTACCCGAAGCCCTCACCGAACCCGTACCCTAAGCCGTACCCTAAGCCTAACCCTAAGCCTAACCCTAACCCTAGGCTACCCTTGACTGCTTCTGCCTCCAATAGATTTCCTAAGCACTAGTGTTTTAAGGAACAACTTAAAAAGAGAATCCTAATGTGATTTCTTTATAATGGGTGTGTTCCTTATCTTATCCTAGTGTCTAAACTCTTCTCCATGGCTGCACCTCCAAATAATATTCCTTTACGTGCTAAGGGGTATCTAGAGAGTGGGAAAAGTTTAATAACTACCCTAACACTAACGCGTACCCTAACCCTAACCCCTACCCTAACCCTAACACGTACCCTAATCCTAACCAATACCCTAAACCGAGCCCTAACCCTAACACTAACCCTAACCCTAACCCTAACCCATACCCTACGCCGTACCCGAAGCCCTCCCCGAACCCGTACCCTAAGCCGTACCCTAAGCCGTACCCTAAGCCTAACCCTAACCCTAGGCTACCCTTGACTGCTTCTGCCTCCAATAGATTTCCTAAGCACTAGTGTTTTAAGGAACAGCTTAAAAAGAGAATCCTAATGTGATTTCTTTATAATGGGTGTGTTCCTTATCTTATCCTAGTGTCTAAACTCTTCTCCATGGCTGGACCCCGAAATAATATTCCTTTACGTGCTAAGGTGTATCTAGAGAGTGGGATAGGTTTACTAACTACCCTAACCCTAACGCGTACCCTAACCCTAACCCCTACCCTAACCCTAACACGTACCCTAATCCTAACCCGTACCCTAAACCGAACCCTAACCCTAACACTAACCCTAACACTAACCCTAAGCCATACCCTACGCCGTACCCGAATCCCTCACCGAACCCGTACCCTAAGCCGTACGCTAAGCCTAACCCTAAGCCTAACCCTACCCCTAGGCTACCCTTGACTGCTTCTGCCTCCAATAGATTTCCTAAGCACTAGTGTTTTAAGGAACAACTTAAAAAGAGAATCCTAATATCATTTCTTTATAATGTGTGTGTTCCTTATCTTATCCTAGTGTCTAAACTCTTCTCCATGGCTGGACCTCCAAATAATATTCCTTTACGTGCTGAGGGGTATCTAGAGAGTGGGATAGGTTTAATAACTACCCTAACACTAACACGTACCCTAACCCTAACGCCTACCCTAACACTAATTCGTACCCTAATCCTAAACAATACCCTAAACCGAGCCCTAACCCTAACACTAACCCTAACCCTAACCCTAACCCATACCCTACGCCGTACCCGAAGCCCTCCCCGAACCCGTACCCTAAGCCGTACCCTAAGCCTAACCCTAACCCTAGGCTACCCTTGACTGCTTCTGCCTCCAATAGATTTCCTAAGCACTAGTGTTTTAAGGAACAGCTTAAAAAGAGAATCCTAATGTGATTTCTTTATAATGGGTGTGTTCCTTATCTTATCCTAGTGTGTAAACTCTTCTCCATGGCTGGACCTCCAAATAATATTCCTTTACGTCCTAAGGGGTATCTAGAGAGTGGGTTAGGTTTAATAACTACCCTAACACTAATGCGTACCCTAACCCTAACCCCTACCCTAACCCTAACACGTACCCTAATCCTAACCCGTACCCTAAACCGAACCCTAACCCTAACACTAACCCTAACACTAACCCTAAGCCATACCCTACGCCGTACCCGAATCCCTCCCCGAACCCGTACCCTAAACCGTACCCTAAGCCGTACCCTAAGCCTAACCCTAACCCTAGGCTACCCTTGGATGCTTCTGCCTCCAATAGATTTCCTAAGCACTAGTGTTTTAAGGAACAGCTTAAAAAGAGAATCCTAATGTGATTTCTTTATAATGGGTGTGTTCCTTATCTTATCCTAGTGTCTAAACTCTTCTCCATGGCTGGACCTCCAAATAATATTCCTTTACGTGCTAAGGGGTATCTAGAGAGTGGGTTAGGTTTAATAACTACCCTAACACTAACGCGTACCCTAACCCTAAACCCTACCCTAACCCTAACACGTACCCTAATCCTAACCAATACCCTATACCGAGCCCTAACCCTAACACTAACCCTAACCCTAACCCTAACCCATACCCTACGCCGTACCAGAAGCCCTCCACGAACCCGTACCCTAAGCCGTACCCTAAGCCTAACCCTAAGCCTAACCCTAACCCTAGGCTACCCTTGACTGCTTCTGCCTCCAATAGATTTCCTAAGCACTAGTGTTTTAAGGAACAGCTTAAAAAGAGAATCCTAATGTGATTTCTTTATAATGGGTGTGTTCCTTATCTTATCCTAGTGTCTAAACTCTTCTCCATGGCTGGACCTTCAAATAATATTCCTTTACGTGCTAAGGGGTATCTAGAGCGTGGGTTAGGTTTAATAACTACCCTAACACTAACGCGTACCCTAACCCTAAACCCTACCCTATCGCTAACTCGTACCCTAATCCTAACCCGTACCCTAAACCGAGCCCTAACCCTAACCCTAACCCTAACCCATACCCTACGCCGTACCCGAAGCCCTCCCCGAACCCGTACCCTAAGCCGTACCCTAAGCCGTACCCTAAGCCTAACCCTAACCCTAGGCTACCCTTGACTGCTTCTGCCTCCAATAGATTTCCTAAGCACTAGTGTTTTAAGGAACAGTTTAAAAAGAGAATCCTAATGTGATTTCTTTATAATGGGTGTGTTCCTTATCTTATCCTAGTGTCTAAACTCTTCTCCATGGCTGAACCGCCAAATAATATTCCTTGACGTGCTAAGGTGTATCTAGAGAGTGGGATAGGTTTAATAACTACCCTAACCCTAACGCGTACCCTAACCCTAACCCCTACCCTAACCCTAACACGTACCCTAATCCTAACCCGTACCCTAAACCGAGCCCTAACCCTAACACTAACCCTAACCCTAATCCTAACCCATACCCTACGCCGTACCCGAAGCCCTCACCGAACCCGTACCCTAAGCCGTACCCTAAGCCTAACCCTAAGCCTAACCATAACCCTAGGCTACCCTTGACTGCTTCTGCCTCCAATAGATTTCCTAAGCACTAGTGTTTTAAGGAACAACTTAAAAAGAGAATCCTAATGTGATTTCTTTATAATGGGTGTGTTCCTTATCTTATCCTAGTGTCTAAACTCTTCTCCATGGCTGCACCTCCAAATAATATTCCTTTACGTGCTAAGGGGTATCTAGAGAGTGGGATAGGTTTAATAACTACCCTAACACTAACGCGTACCCTAACCCTAACCCCTACCCTAACCCTAACACGTACCCTAATCCTAACCAATACCCTAAACCGAGCCCTAACCCTAACACTAACCCTAACCCTAACCCTAACCCATACCCTACGCCGTACCCGAAGCCCTCCCCGAACCCGTACCCTAAGCCGTACCCTAAGCCGTACCCTAAGCCTAACCCTAACCCTAGGCTACCCTTGACTGCTTCTGCCTCCAATAGATTTCCTAAGCACTAGTGATTTAAGGAACAGCTTAAAAAGAGAATCCTAATGTGATTTCTTTATAATGGGTGTGTTCCTTATCTTATCCTAGTGTCTAAACTCTTCTCCATGGCTGGACCCCGAAATAATATTCCTTTACGTGCTAAGGTGTATCTAGAGAGTGGGATAGGTTTACTAACTACCCTAACCCTAACGCGTACCCTAACACTAACCCCTACCCTAACCCTAACACGTACCCTAATCCTAACCCGTACCCTAAACCGAACCCTAACCCTAACACTAACCCTAACACTAAGCCTAAGCCATACCCTACGCCGTACCCGAATCCCTCACCGAACCCGTACCCTAAGCCATACGCTAAGCCTAACCCTAAGCCTAACCCTACCCCTAGGCTACCCTTGACTGCTTCTGCCTCCAATAGATTTCCTAAGCACTAGTGTTTTAAGGAACAACTTAAAAAGAGAATCCTAATGTCATTTCTTTATAATGTGTGTGTTCCTTATCTTATCCTAGTGTCTAAACTCTTCTCCATGGCTGGACCTCCAAATAATATTCCTTTACGTGCTGAGGGGTATCTAGAGAGTGGGATAGGTTTAATAACTACCCTAACACTAACACGTACCCTAACCCTAACGCCTACCCTAACACTAACTCGTACCCTAATCCTAAACAATACCCTAAACCGAGCCCTAACCATAACACTAACCCTAACCCTAAACCTAACCCATACCCTACGCCGTACCCGAAGCCCTCCCCGAACCCGTACCCTAAGCCGTACCCTAAGCCGTACCCTAAGCCTAACCCTAACCCTAGGCTACCCTTGACTGCTTCTGCCTCCAATAGATTTCCTAAGCACTAGTGTTTTAAGGAACAGCTTAAAAAGAGAATCCTAATGTGATTTGTTTATAATGGGTTTGTTCCTTATCTTATCCTAGTGTCTAAACTCTTCTCCATGGCTGGACCTCCAAATAATATTACTTTATGTGCTAAGGGGTATCTAGAGAATGGGATAGGTTTAATAACTACCCTAACACTAACGCGTACCCTAACCCTAACCCCTACCCTAACCATAACACGTACCTTAATCCTAACCAATACCCTAAACCGAGCCCTAACCCTAACACTAAACCTAACCCTAACCCTAACCCATACCCTACGCCGTACCCGAAGCCCTCCCCAAACCCGTACCCTAAGCCGTACCCTAAGCCGTACCCTAAGCCTAACCCTAACCCTAGGCTACCCTTGACTGCTTCTGCCTCCAATAGATTTCCTAAGCACTAGTGTTTTAAGGAACAGCTTAAAAAGAGAATCCTAATGTGATTTCTTTATAATGGGTGTGTTCCTTATCTTATCCTAGTGTCTAAACTCTTCTCCATGGCTGGACCTCCAAATAATATTCCTTTACGTGCTAAGGGGTATCTAGAGACTGGGATAGGTTTAATAACTACCCTAACACTAACGCGTACCCTAACCCTAACCCCTACCCTAACCCTAACACGTACCCTAATCCTAACCAATACCCTAAACCGAGCCCTAACCCTAACACTAACCCTAACCCTAACCCTAACCCATACCCTACGCCGTACCCGAAGCCCTCCCCGAACCGGTACCCTAAGCCGTACCCTAAGCCGTACCCTAAGCCTAACCCTAACCCTAGGCTACCCTTGACTGCTTCTGCCTCCAATAGATTTTCTAAGCACTAGTGTTTTAAGGAACAGCTTAAAAAGAGAATCCTAATGTGATTTCTTTATAATGGGTGTGTTCCTTATCTTATCCTAGTGTCTAAACTCTTCTCCATGGCTGGACCTCCAAATAATATTCCTTTACGTGCTAAGGGGTATCTAGAGAGTGGGTTAGGTTTAATAACTACCCTAACACTAACGCGTACCCTAACCCTAAACCCTACCCTAACCCTAACACGTACGCTAATCCTAACCAATACCCTATACCGAGCCCTAACCCTAACACTAACCCTAACCCTAACCCTAACCCATACCCTACGCCGTACTTGAAGCCCTCCACGAACCCGTACCCTAAGCCGTACCCTAAGCCTAACCCTAAGCCTAACCCTAACCCTAGGCTACCCTTGACTGCTTCTGCCTCCAATAGATTTCCTAAGCACTAGTGTTTTAAGGAACAGCTTAAAAAGAGAATCTTAATGTGATTTCTTTATAATGGGTGTGTTCCTTATCTTATCCTAGTGTCTAAACTCTTCTCCATGGCTGGACCTTCAAATAATATTCCTTTACGTGCTAAGGGGTATCTAGAGCGTGGGTTAGGTTTAATAACTACCCTAACACTAACGCGTACCCTAACCCTAAACCCTACCCTATCGCTAACTCGTACCCTAATCCTAACCCGTACCCTAAACCGAGCCCTAACCCTAACCCTAACCCTAACCCATACCCTACGCCGTACCCGAAGCCCTCCCCGAACCCGTACCCTAAGCCGTACCCTAAGCCGTACCCTAAGCCTAACCCTAACCCTAGGCTACCCTTGACTGCTTCTGCCTCCAATAGATTTCCTAAGCACTAGTGTTTTAAGGAACAGCTTAAAAAGAGAATCCTAATGTGATTTCTTTATAATGGATGTGTTCCTTATCTTATCCTAGTGTCTAAACTCTTCTCCATGGCTGAACCGCCAAATAATATTCCTTGACGTGCTAAGGTGTATCTAGAGAGTGGGATAGGTTTAATAACTACCCTAACCCTAACGCGTACCCTAACCCTAACCCCTACCCTAACCCTAACACGTACCCTAATCCTAACCCGTACCCTAAACCGAGCCCTAACCCTAACACTAACCCTAACCCTAATCCTAACCCATACCCTACGCCGTACCCGAAGCCCTCCCCGAACCCGTACCCTAAGCCGTACCCTAAGCCGTACCCTAAGCCTAACCCTAACCCTAGGCTACCCTTGACTGCTTCTGCCTCCAATAGATTTCCTAAGCACTAGTGTTTTAAGGAACAGCTTAAAAAGAGAATCCTAATGTGATTTCTTTATAATGGGTGTGTTCCTTATCTTATCCTAGTGTCTAAACTCTTCTCCATGGCTGGACCCCGAAATAATATTCCTTTACGTGCTAAGGTGTATCTAGAGAGTGGGATAGGTTTACTAACTACCCTAACCCTAACGCGTACCCTAACCCTAACCCCTACCCTAACCCTAACACGTACCCTAATCCTAACCCGTACCCTAAACCGAACCCTAACCCTAACACTAACCCTAACACTAACCCTAAGCCATACCCTACGCCGTACCCGAATCCCTCACCGAACCCGTACCCTAAGCCGTACGCTAAGCCTAACCCTAAGCCTAACCCTACCCCTAGGCTACCCTTGACTGCTTCTGCCTCCAATAGATTTCCTAAGCACTAGTGTTTTAAGGAACAACTTAAAAAGAGAATCCTAATGTCATTTCTTTATAATGTGTGTGTTCCTTATCTTATCCTAGTGTCTAAACTCTTCTCCATGGCTGGACCTCCAAATAATATTCCTTTACGTGCTGAGGGGTATCTAGAGAGTGGGATAGGTTTAATAACTACCCTAACACTAACACGTACCCTAACCCTAACGCCTACCCTAACACTAACTCGTACCCTAATCCTAAACAATACCCTAAACCGAGCCCTAACCATAACACTAACCCTAACCCTAACCCTAACCCATACCCTACGCCGTACCCGAAGCCCTCCCCGAACCCGTACCCTAAGCCGTACCCTAAGCCCTACCCTAAGCCTAACCCTAACCCTAGGCTACCCTTGACTGCTTCTGCCTCCAACAGATTTCCTAAGCACTAGTGTTTTAAGGAACAGCTTAAAAAGAGAATCCTAATGTGATTTCTTTATAATGGGTGTGTTCCTTATCTTATCCTAGTGTCTAAACTCTTCTCCATGGCTGAACCGCCAAATAATATTCCTTGACGTGCTAAGGTGTATCTAGAGAGTGGGATAGGTTTAATAACTACCCTAACCCTAACGCGTACCCTAACCCTAACCCCTACCCTAACCCTAACACGTACCCTAATCCTAACCCGTACCCTCAACCGAGCCCTAACCCTAACACTAACCCTAACCCTAACCCTAACCCATACCCTACGCCGTACCCGAAGCCCTCACCGAACCCGTACCCTAAGCCGAACCCTAAGCCTAACCCTAAGCCTAACCCTAACCCTAGGCTACCCTTGACTGCTTCTGCCTCCAATAGATTTCCTAAGCACTAGTGTTTTAAGGAACAACTTAAAAAGAGAATCCTAATGTGATTTCTTTATAATGGGTGTGTTCCTTATCTTATCCTAGTGTCTAAACTCTTCTCCATGGCTGCACCTCCAAATAATATTCCTTTACGTGCTAAGGGGTATCTAGAGAGTGGGATAGGTTTAATAACTACCCTAACACTAACGCGTACCCTAACCCTAACCCCTACCCTAACCCTAACACGTACCCTAATCCTAACCAATACCCTAAACCGAGCCCTAACCCTAACACTAACCCTAACCCTAACCCTAACCCATACCCTACGCCGTACCCGAAGCCCTCCCCGAACCTGTACCCTAAGCCGTACCCTAAGCCGTACCCTAAGCCTAACCCTAACCCTAGGCTACCCTTGACTGCTTCTGCCTCCAATAGATTTCCTAAGCACTAGTGTTTTAAGGAACAGCTTAAAAAGAGAATCCTAATGTGATTTCTTTATAATGGGTGTGTTCCTTATCTTATCCTAGTGTCTAAACTCTTCTCCATGGCTGGACCCCGAAATAATATTCCTTTACGTGCTAAGGTGTATCTAGAGAGTGGGATAGGTTTACTAACTACCCTAACCCTAACGCGTACCCTAACCCTAACCCCTACCCTAACCCTAACACGTACCCTAATCCTAACCCGTACCCTAAACCGAACCCTAACCCTAACACTAACCCTAACACTAACCCTAAGCCATACCCTACGCCGTACCCGAATCCCTCACCGAACCCGTACCCTAAGCCGTACGCTAAGCCTAACCCTAAGCCTAACACTACCCCTAGGCTACCCTTGACTGCTTCTGCCTCCAATAGATTTCCTAAGCACTAGTGTTTTAAGGAACAGCTTAAAAAGAGAATCCTAATGTGATTTCTTTATAATGGGTGTGTTCCTTATCTTATCCTAGTGTCTAAACTGTTCTCCATGGCTGGACCCCGAAATAATATTCCTTTACATGCTAAGGTGTATCTAGAGAGTGGGATAGGTTTACTAACTACCCTAACCCTAACGCGTACCCTAACCCTAACCCCTACCCTAACCCTAACACGTACCCTAATCCTAACCCGTACCATAAACCGAACCCTAACCCTAACACTAACCCTAACACTAAACCTAAGCCATACCCTACGCCGTACCCGAATCCCTCCCCGAACCCGTACCCTAAACCGTACCCTAAGCCTAACCCTAAGCCTAACCCTAACCCTAGGCTACCCTGGACTGCATCTGCCTCCAATAGATTTCCTAAGCACTAGTGTTTTAAGGAACAACTTAAAAAGAGAATCCTAATGTCATTTCTTTATAATGTGTGTGTTCCTTATCTTATCCTAGTGTCTAAACTCTTCTCCATGGCTGGACCTCCAAATAATATTCCTTTACGTGCTGAGGGGTATCTAGAGAGTGGGATAGGTTTAATAACTACCCTAACACTAACGCGTACCCTAACCCTAACCCCTACCTTAACACTAACTCGTACCCTAATCCTAAACAATACCCTAAACCGAGCCCTAACCCTAACACTAACCCTAACCCTAACCCTAACCCATACCCTACGCCGTACCAGAAGCCCTCCCCGAACCCGTACCCTAAGCCGTACCCGAAGCCTAACCCTAAGCCTAACCCTAAACGTAGGCTACCCTTGAATGCTTCTGCCTCCAATAGATTTCCTAAGCAGTAGTGTTTTAAGGAACAGCTTAAAAAGAGAATCCTAATGTGATTTCTTTACAATGGGTGTGTTCCTTATCTTATCCTAGTGTCTAAACTCTTCTCCATGGCTGGACCTCAAAATAATATTCCTTTACGTGCTAAGGGGTATCTAGAGACTGGGATAGGTTTAATAACTACCCTAACACTAACGCGTACCCTAACCCTAACCCCTACCCTAACCCTAACACGTACCCTAATCCTAACCAATACCCTAAACCGAGCCCTAACCCTAACACTAACCCTAACCGTAACCCTAACCCATACCCTACGCCGTACCCGAAGCCCTCCCCGAACCGGTACCCTAAGCCGTACCCTAAGCCGTACCCTAAGCCTAACCCTAACCCTAGGCTACCCTTGACTGCTTCTGCCTCCAATAGATTTCCTAAGCATTAGTGTTTTAAGGAACAGCTTAAAAAGAGAATCCTAATGTGATTTCTTTATAATGGGTGTGTTCCTTATCTTATCCTAGTGTCTAAACTCTTCTCCATGGCTGAACCGCCAAATAATATTCCTTGACGTGCTAAGGTGTATCTAGAGAGTGGGATAGGTTTAATAACTACCCTAACCCTAACGCGTACCCTAACCCTAACCCCTACCCTAACCCTAACACGTACCCTAATCCTAACCCGTACCCTAAACCGAGCCCTAACCCTAACACTAACCCTAACCCTAACCCTAACCCATACCCTACGCCGTACCCGAAGCCCTCACCGAACCCGTACCCTAAGCCGTACCCTAAGCCTAACCCTAAGCCTAACCCTAACCCTAGGCTACCCTTGACTGCTTCTGCCTCCAATAGATTTCCTAAGCACTAGTGTTTTAAGGAACAGCTTAAAAAGAGAATCCTAATGTGATTTCTTTATAATGGGTGTGTTCCTTATCTTATCCTAGTGTCTAAACTCTTCTCCATGGCTGGACCCCGAAATAATATTCCTTTACGTGCTAAGGTGTATCTAGAGAGTGGGATAGGTTTACTAACTACCCTAACCCTAACGCGTACCCTAACCCTAACCCCTACCCTAACCCTAACACGTACCCTAATCCTAACCCGTACCCTAAACCGAACCCTAACCCTAACACTAACCCTAACACTAACCCTAAGCCATACCCTACGCCGTACCCGAATCCCTCACCGAACCCGTACCCTAAGCCGTACGCTAAGCCTAACCCTAAGGCTAACCCTACCCCTAGGCTACCCTTGACTGCTTCTGCCTCCAATAGATTTCCTAAGCACTAGTGTTTTAAGGAACAACTTAAAAAGAGAATCCTAATGTCATTTCTTTATAATGTGTGTGTTCCTTATCTTATCCTAGTGTCTAAACTCTTCTCCATGGCTGGACCTCCAAATAATATTCCTTTACGTGCTGAGGGGTATCTAGAGAGTGGGATAGGTTTAATAACTACCCTAACACTAACACGTACCCTAACCCTAACGCCTACCCTAACACTAACTCGTACCCTAATCCTAAACAATACCCTAAACCGAGCCCTAACCCTAACACTAACCCTAACCCTAACCCTAACCCATACCCTACGCCGTACCCGAAGCCCTCCCCGAACCCGTACCCTAAGCCGTACCCTAAGCCGTACCCTAAGCCTAACCCTAACCCTAGGCTACCCTTGACTGCTTCTGCCTCCAATAGATTTCCTAAGCACTAGTGTTTTAAGGAACAGCTTAAAAAGAGAATCCTAATGTGATTTCTTTATAATGGGTGTGTTCCTTATCTTATCCTAGTGTCTAAACTCTTCTCCATGGCTGAACCGCCAAATAATATTCCTTGACGTGCTAAGGTGTATCTAGAGAGTGGGATAGGTTTAATAACTACCCTAACCCTAACGCGTACCCTAACCCTAACCCCTACCCTAACCCTAACACGTACCCTAATCCTAACCCGTACCCTAAACCGAGCCCTAACCCTAACACTAACCCTAACCCTAACCCTAACCCATACCCTACGCCGTACCCGAAGCCCTCACCGAACCCGTACCCTAAGCCGTACCCTAAGCCTAACCCTAAGCCTAACCCTAACCCTAGGCTACCCTTGACTGCTTCTGCCTCCAATAGATTTCCTAAGCACTAGTGTTTTAAGGAACAACTTAAAAAGAGAATCCTAATATCATTTCTTTATAATGTGTGTGTTCCTTATCTTATCCTAGTGTCTAAACTCTTCTCCATGGCTGGACCTCCAAATAATATTCCTTTACGTGCTGAGGGGTATCTAGAGAGTGGGATAGGTTTAATAACTACCCTAACACTAACACGTACCCTAACCCTAACGCCTACCCTAACACTAATTCGTACCCTAATCCTAAACAATACCCTAAACCGAGCCCTAACCCTAACACTAAACCTAACCCTAACCCTAACCCATACCCTACGCCGTACCCGAAGCCCTCCCCAAACCCGTACCCTAAGCCGTACCCTAAGCCGTACCCTAAGCCTAACCCTAACCCTAGGCTACCCTTGACTGCTTCTGCCTCCAATAGATTTCCTAAGCACTAGTGTTTTAAGGAACAGCTTAAAAAGAGAATCCTAATGTGATTTCTTTATAATGGGTGTGTTCCTTATCTTATCCTAGTGTCTAAACTCTTCTCCATGGCTGGACCTCCAAATAATATTCCTTTACGTGCTAAGGGGTATCTAGAGAGTGGGTTAGGTTTAATAACTACCCTAACACTAACGCGTACCCTAACCCTAAACCCTACCCTAACCCTAACACGTACCCTAATCCTAACCAATACCCTATAACGAGCCCTAACCCTAACACTAACCCTAACCCTAACCCTAACCCATACCCTACGCCGTACCAGAAGCCCTCCACGAACCCGTACCCTAAGCCGTACCCTAAGCCTAACCCTAAGCCTAACCCTAACCCTAGGCTACCCTTGACTGCTTCTGCCTCCAATAGATTTCCTAAGCACTAGTGTTTTAAGGAACAGCTTAAAAAGAGAATCCTAATGTGATTTCTTTATAATGGGTGTGTTCCTTATCTTATCCTAGTGTCTAAACTCTTCTCCATGGCTGGACCTTCAAATAATATTCCTTTACGTGCTAAGGGGTATCTAGAGCGTGGGTTAGGTTTAATAACTACCCTAACACTAACGCGTACCCTAACCCTAAACCCTACCCTATCGCTAACTCGTACCCTAATCCTAACCCGTACCCTAAACCGAGCCCTAACCCTAAACCTAACCCTAACCCATACCCTACGCCGTACCCGAAGCCCTCCCCGAACCCGTACCCTAAGCCGTACCCTAAGCCGTACCCTAAGCCTAACCCTAACCCTAGGCTACCCTTGACTGCTTCTGCCTCCAATAGATTTCCTAAGCACTAGTGTTTTAAGGAACAGCTTAAAAAGAGAATCCTAATGTGATTTCTTTATAATGGGTGTGTTCCTTATCTTATCCTAGTGTCTAAACTCTTCTCCATGGCTGCACCTCCAAATAATATTCCTTTACGTGCTAAGGGGTATCTAGAGAGTGGGATAGGTTTAATAACTACCCTAACACTAACGCGTACCCTAACCCTAACCCCTACCCTAACCCTAACACGTACCCTAATCCTAACCAATACCCTAAACCGAGCCCTAACCCTAACACTAACCCTAACCCTAACCCTAACCCATACCCTACGCCGTACCCGAAGCCCTCCCCGAACCCGTACCCTAAGCCGTACCCTAAGCCGTACCCTAAGCCTAACCCTAACCCTAGGCTACCCTTGACTGCTTCTGCCTCCAATAGATTTCCTAAGCACTAGTGATTTAAGGAACAGCTTAAAAAGAGAATCCTAATGTGATTTCTTTATAATGGGTGTGTTCCTTATCTTATCCTAGTGTCTAAACTCTTCTCCATGGCTGGACCCCGAAATAATATTCCTTTACGTGCTAAGGTGTATCTAGAGAGTGGGATAGGTTTACTAACTACCCTAACCCTAACGCGTACCCTAACACTAACCCCTACCCTAACCCTAACACGTACCCTAATCCTAACCCGTACCCTAAACCGAACCCTAACCCTAACACTAACCCTAACACTAAGCCTAAGCCATACCCTACGCCGTACCCGAATCCCTCACCGAACCCGTACCCTAAGCCGTACGCTAAGCCTAACCCTAAGCCTAACCCTACCCCTAGGCTACCCTTGACTGCTTCTGCCTCCAATAGATTTCCTAAGCACTAGTGTTTTAAGGAACAACTTAAAAAGAGAATCCTAATGTCATTTCTTTATAATGTGTGTGTTCCTTATCTTATCCTAGTGTCTAAACTCTTCTCCATGGCTGGACCTCCAAATAATATTCCTTTACGTGCTGAAGGGTATCTAGAGAGTGGGATAGGTTTAATAACTACCCTAACACTAACACGTACCCTAACCCTAACGCCTACCCTAACACTAACTCGTACCCTAATCCTAAACAATACCCTAAACCGAGCCCTAACCATAACACTAACCCTAACCCTAACCCTAACCCATACCCTACGCCGTACCCGAAGCCCTCCCCGAACCCGTACCCTAAGCCGTACCCTAAGCCGTACCCTAAGCCTAACACTAACCCTAGGCTACCCTTGACTGCTTCTGCCTCCAATAGATTTCCTAAGCACTAGTGTTTTAAGGAACAGCTTAAAAAGAGAATCCTAATGTGATTTGTTTATAATGGGTTTGTTCCTTATCTTATCCTAGTGTCTAAACTCTTCTCCATGGCTGGACCTCCAAATAATATTACTTTATGTGCTAAGGGGTATCTAGAGAATGGGATAGGTTTAATAACTACCCTAACACTAACGCGTACCCTAACCCTAACCCCTACCCTAACCATAACACGTACCTTAATCCTAACCAATACCCTAAACCGAGCCCTAACCCTAACACTAAACCTAACCCTAACCCTAACCCATACCCTACGCCGTACCCGAAGCCCTCCCCAAACCCGTACCCTAAGCCGTACCCTAAGCCGTACCCTAAGCCTAACCATAACCCTAGGCTACCCTTGACTGCTTCTGCCTCCAATAGATTTCCTAAGCACTAGTGTTTTAAGGAACAGCTTAAAAAGAGAATCCTAATGTGATTTCTTTATAATGGGTGTGTTCCTTATCTTATCCTAGTGTCTAAACTCTTCTCCATGGCTGGACCTCCAAATAATATTCCTTTACGTGCTAAGGGGTATCTAGAGACTGGGATAGGTTTAATAACTACCCTAACACTAACGCGTACCCTAACCCTAACCCCTACCCTAACCCTAACACGTACCCTAATCCTAACCAATACCCTAAACCGAGCCCTAACCCTAACACTAACCCTAACCCTAACCCTAACCCATACCCTACGCCGTACCCGAAGCCCTCCCCGAACCGGTACCCTAAGCCGTACCCTAAGCCGTACCCTAAGCCTAACCCTAACCCTAGGCTACCCTTGACTGCTTCTGCCTCCAATAGATTTTCTAAGCACTAGTGTTTTAAGGAACAGCTTAAAAAGAGAATCCTAATGTGATTTCTTTATAATGGGTGTGTTCCTTATCTTATCCTAGGGTCTAAACTCTTCTCCATGGCTGGACCTCCAAATAATATTCCTTTACGTGCTAAGGGGTATCTAGAGAGTGGGTTAGGTTTAATAACTACCCTAACACTAACGCGTACCCTAACCCTAAACCCTACCCTAACCCTAACACGTACCCTAATCCTATCCAATACCCTATACCGAGCCCTAACCCTAACACTAACCCTAACCCTAACCCTAACCCATACCCTACGCCGTACCAGAAGCCCTCCACGAACCCGTACCCTAAGCCGTACCCTAAGCCTAACCCTAAGCCTAACCCTAACCCTAGGCTACCCTTGACTGCTTCTGCCTCCAATAGATTTCCTAAGCACTAGTGTTTTAAGGAACAGCTTAAAAAGAGAATCTTAATGTGATTTCTTTATAATGGGTGTGTTCCTTATCTTATCCTAGTGTCTAAACTCTTCTCCATGGCTGGACCTTCAAATAATATTCCTTTACGTGCTAAGGGGTATCTAGAGCGTGGGTTAGGTTTAATAACTACCCTAACACTAACGCGTACCCTAACCCTAAACCCTACCCTATCGCTAACTCGTACCCTAATCCTAACCCGTACCCTAAACCGAGCCCTAACCCTAACCCTAACCCTAACCCATACCCTACGCCGTACCCGAAGCCCTCCCCGAACCCGTACCCTAAGCCGTACCCTAAGCCGTACCCTAACCCTAGGCTACCCTTGACTGCTTCTGCCTCCAATAGATTTCCTAAGCACTAGTGTTTTAAGGAACAGCTTAAAAAGAGAATCCTAATGTGATTTCTTTATAATGGGTGTGTTCCTTATCTTATCCTAGTGTCTAAACTCTTCTCCATGGCTGAACCGCCAAATAATATTCCTTGACGTGCTAAGGTGTATCTAGAGAGTGGGATAGGTTTAATAACTACCCTAACCCTAACGCGTACCCTAACCCTAACCCCTACCCTAACCCTAACACGTACCCTAATCCTAACCCGTACCCTAAACCGAGCCCTAACCCTAACACTAACCCTAACCCTAATCCTAACCCATACCCTACGCCGTACCCGAAGCCCTCACCGAACCCGTACCCTAAGCCGTACCCTAAGCCTAACCCTAAGCCTAACCCTAACCCTAGGCTACCCTTGACTGCTTCTGCCTCCAATAGATTTCCTAAGCACTAGTGTTTTAAGGAACAACTTAAAAAGAGAATCCTAATGTGATTTCTTTATAATGGGTGTGTTCCTTATCTTATCCTAGTGTCTAAACTCTTCTCCATGGCTGCACCTCCAAATAATATTCCTTTACGTGCTAAGGGGTATCTAGAGAGTGGGATAGGTTTAATAACTACCCTAACACTAACGCGTACCCTAACCCTAACCCCTACCCTAACCCTAACACGTACCCTAATCCTAACCAATACCCTAAACCGAGCCCTAACCCTAACACTAACCCTAACCCTAACCCTAACCCATACCCTACGCCGTACCCGAAGCCCTCCCCGAACCCGTACCCTAAGCCGTACCCTAAGCCGTACCCTAAGCCTAACCCTAACCCTAGGCTACCCTTGACTGCTTCTGCCTCCAATAGATTTCCTAAGCACTAGTGTTTTAAGGAACAGCTTAAAAAGAGAATCCTAATGTGATTTCTTTATAATGGGTGTGTTCCTTATCTTATCCTAGTGTCTAAACTCTTCTCCATGGCTGGACCCCGAAATAATATTCCTTTACGTGCTAAGGTGTATCTAGAGAGTGGGATAGGTTTACTAACTACCCTAACCCTAACGCGTACCCTAACCCTAACCCCTACCCTAACCCTAACACGTACCCTAATCCTAACCCGTACCCTAAACCGAACCCTAACCCTAACACTAACCCTAACACTAACCCTAAGCCATACCCTACGCCGTACCCGAATCCCTCACCGAACCCGTACCCTAAGCCGTACGCTAAGCCTAACCCTAAGCCTAACCCTACCCCTAGGCTACCCTTGACTGCTTCTGCCTCCAATAGATTTCCTAAGCACTAGTGTTTTAAGGAACAACTTAAAAAGAGAATCCTAATGTCATTTCTTTATAATGTGTGTGTTCCTTATCTTATCCTAGTGTCTAAACTCTTCTCCATGGCTGGACCTCCAAATAATATTCCTTTACGTGCTGAGGGGTATCTAGAGAGTGGGATAGGTTTAATAACTACCCTAACACTAACACGTACCCTAACCCTAACGCCTACCCTAACACTAACTCGTACCCTAATCCTAAACAATACCCTAAACCGAGCCCTAACCCTAACACTAACCCTAACCCTAACCCTAACCCATACCCTACGCCATACCCAAATCCCTCCCCGAACCCGTACCCTAAGCCGTACCCTAAGCCGTACCCTAAGCCTAACCCTAACCCTAGGCTACCCTTGACTGCTTCTGCCTCCAATAGATTTCCTAAGCACTAGTGTTTTAAGGAACATCTTAAAAAGAGAATCCTATTGTGATTTCTTTATAATGGGTGTGTTCCTTATCTTATCCTAGTGTCTAAACTCTTCTCCATGGCTGGACCCCCAAATAATATTCCTTTACGTGCTAAGGGGTATCTAGAGAGTGGGATAGGTTTAATAACTACCCTAACCCTAACGCGTACCCTAACCCTAACCCCTACCCTAACCCTAACATGTACCCTAATCCTAACACGTACCCTAATCGGAGCCCTAACCCTAACACTAACCCTAACCCTAACCCATACCCTATGCCGAACCCGAAGCCCTCCCCGAACCCGTACCCTAAGCCGTACCCTAAGCCTAACCCCAAGCCTAACCCTAACCCTAGGCTACTCTTGACTGCTTCTGCCTCCAATAGATTTCCTAAGCACTAGTGCTTTAAGGAACAGCTTAAAAAGAGAATCCTAATGTGATTTCTTTATAATGGGTGTGTTCCTTATTTATCAAAGTGTCTAAACTCTTCTGCATGGCTGGACCTCCAAATAATATTCCTTTACGTGCTAAGCGGTATCTAGGGAGTGGGATAGGTTTAATAACTATGCTAAACCTAACGCGTACCCTAACCCTAACTCCTACCCTAACCCTAACACGTACCCTAATACTAACCTGTACACTAAAACGAGCCCTAAACCTAACACTAACCCTAACCCTAACCCTAACCCATACACTACGCCATACCAGAAACCCTCCCCGAACCCATAACCTAAGCCGTACCCAAACACTAACCCTAACCCTAACCCTACGCTGTACTCGAAACCCACCCCGAACCCGTAACCTAAGCCGTACCGTAACCCTAAACCTAAGCCTAGCCCTAACCCTAGGCTACCCTTGACTGCTTCTCCCTCCAATAGATTTCCTAAGCACTAGTGTTTTAAGGAACAGCTTAAAAAGAGTATCCTGATGTGATTTCTTTATAATGGGTGTGTTCCTTATGTTATCCTAGGGTCTAAACTCTTCTCAATGGCTGGACCCCCAAATAATATTCCTTTTTGTGCGAAGGGGTATCTAGAGAGTGGGATAGGTTTAATAAATGCCCTAACCATAACGCGTACCCTAACTCTAACCCCTACCCTAACCCTAACACGTATCCTAATCCTAACCCGTACCCTAAACCGAGCCCTAACCCTAACCCTAACCCTTAACATAACCCTAACCCATACCCTATGCCGTACGCGAACCCCTCCCCGAACCCGTACCCTAAGCCGTAACCTATCCGTAACCCTAAGCCTAACCCTAACCCTAACCCTAACCCTAACCCTATCCCTAACACTTACCCTAACACTAACCCTAACCCATACCCTACACCGTACACGAACCCCTCCCCGAACCCATACCTTAAGCCGTACCCTAACCCTAAGCCAAAGCCTAACCCTAACCCTAGGCTACCCTTGACTGCTTCTGCCTCCAATAGATTTCCTAAGCACTAGTGTTTTAAGGAACACCTTAAAAAGAGAATCCTAATGTGATTTCTTTATAATGGGTGTGTTCCTTATCTTATCCTAGTGTCTAAACTCTTCTCCATGGCTGGACCCTCAAATAATATTCCTTTACGTGCTAAGCGGTATCTAGAGAGTGGGATAGGTTTAATAACTACACTAACCCTAACGCGTACCCTAACCCTAACCCCTACCCTAACCCTAACACGAACACTAATCCTAAACCGTACCCTAAACCGAGCCCTAACCCTAACACTTACCCTAACCCTAACCCTAACCCATACACTACGCCGTACCCGAACTCCTCCCCGAACCCGTAACCTAAGCCGTACCCTAACCCTAACCCTAAGCCTAACCCTAATCCTAGGCTACCCTTGACGGCTTCTGCCTCCAATAGATTTCCTAAGCACTAGTGTTTTAAGGAACAGCTTAAAAAGAGTATCCTGATGTGATTTCTTTATAATGGGTGTGTTCCTTATTTTATCCTAGTGTCTAAACTCTTCTCCATGGCTGGACACCCAAATAATATTACTTTACGTCCTAAGGGGTATCTAGAGAGTTGGATAGGTTTAATAACTACCCTAACCCAAACGCGTACCCTTACCCTAACCCCTACCCTAACCCTAACACGTACCCTAATCCTAACCCGTATACTAAACCGAGCCCTAACCCTAAAACTAACACTAAACCTAACCCTAACCCATACCCTACGGATACCCGAACCCCTCACCAATCCCGTACCCTAAGCCGTACCCTAAGCCTAACCCTAACCCTAGGCTACCCTTGACTGCTTCTGCCTCCAATAGATTTCCTAAGCACTAGTGTTTTAAGGAACAGCTTAAAAAGAGAATCTTATTGTTATTTCTTTATAATGGGTGTGTTCCTTATCTTATCCTAGTGTCTAAACTCTTCTCCATGGCTGGACCCCCAAATAATATTCCTTTACGTGCTAAGGTGTATCTAGAGAGTGGGATAGGTATAATAACTACCCTAACCCTAACGCGTACCCTAACCCTAACCCCTACCCTAACCCTAACATGTACCCTAATCCTAACCCGTACCCTAAACCGAGCCCTAACCCTAACACTAACCCTAACCCTAACCCTAACCCATACCCTACGCCGTACCCAAAGCCCTCCCCGAACCCGTACCCTAAGCCGTACCCTAAGCCGTACCCTAAGCCGTACCCTAACCCTAGGCTACCCTTGACTGCTTCTGCCTCCAATAGATTTCGTAAGCACTAGTGTTTTAAGGAACAGCTTAAAAAGAGAATCCTAATGTGATTTCTTTATAATGGGTGTGTTCCTTATCTTATCCTAGTGTCTAAACTCTTCTCCATGGCTGGACCCACAAATAATATTCCTTTACGTGCTAAGGGGTATCTACAGAGTGGGATAGGTTTAATAACTAACCTAACCCTAATGCGTACCCTAACCCTATCCCCTACCCTAACCCTAACACGTACCCTAATCCTAACCCGTACCCTAAACCGAGCCCTAACCCTAACACTAACCCTAACCCTAACCCATACCCTACGCCATACCCGAAGCCCTCCCCGAACCCGTACCCTAAGCCGTACCCTAAGCCGTACCCTAAGCCTAACCCTAACCCTAGGCTACCCTTGACTGCTTCTGCCTCCAATAGATTTCCTAAGCACTAGTGTTTTAAGGAAGAGCTTAAAAAGAGAATCCTAATGTGATTTCTTTATAATGGGTGTGTTCCTTATCTTATCCTAGTGTCTAAACTCTTCTCCATGGCTGGACCTCCAATTAATATTCCTTTATGTGCTAAGGGGTATCTAGAGAGTGGGATAGCTTTAATAACTACCCTAACACTAACGCGTACCCTAACCCTAACCCCTACCCTAACCATAACACGTACCCTAATCCTAACCAATAACCTAAACCGAGCCCTAACCCTAACACTAACCCTAACCCTAACCCTAACCCATACCCTACGCCGTACCCGAAGCCCTCCCCGATCCCGTACCCTAAGCCGTACCCTAAGCCGTACCCTAAGCCTAACCCTAACCCTAGGCTACCCTTGACTGCTTCTGCCTCCAATAGATTTCCTAAGCACTAGTGTTTTAAGGAACAGCTTAAAAAGAGAATCCTAATGTGATTTCTTTATAATGGGTGTGTTCCTTATCTTATCCTAGTGTCTAAACTCTTCTCCATGGCTGGACCCCCAAATAATATTCCTTTACGTGCTAAGGGGTATCTAGAGAGTGGGATAGCTTTAATAACTACCCTAACACTAACGCGTACCCTAACCCTAACCCCTACCCTAACCCTAACACGTACCCTAATCCTAACCAATACCCTAAACCGAGCCCTAACCCTAACACTAACCATAACCCTAACCCTAACCCATACCCTACGCCATACCCGAAGCCCTCCCCGAACCCGTACCCTAAGCCGTACCCTAAGCCGTACCCTAAGCCTAACCCTAACCCTAGGCTACCCTTGACTGCTTCTGCCTCCAATAGATTTCCTAAGCACTAGTGTTTTAAGGAACAGCTTAAAAAGAGAATCCTATTGTGATTTCTTTATAATGGGTGTGTTCCTTATCTTATCCTAGTGTCTAAACTCTTCTCCATGGCTGGACCCCCAAATAATATTCCTTGACGTGCTAAGGTGTATCTAGAGAGTGGGATAGGTTTAATAACTACCCTAACACTAACGCATACCCTAACCCTAACCCCTACCCTAACCCTAACATGTACCCTAATCCTAACACGTACCCTAAAAGGAGCCCTAACCCTAACACTAACCCTAACCCTAACCCATACCCTCTGCCGTACCCGAAGCCCTCCCCGAACCCGTACCCTAAGCCGTACCCTAAGCCTAACCCCAAGCCTAACCCTAACCGTAGGCTACTCTTGACTTCTTCTGCCTCCAATAGATTTCCTAAGCACTAGTGTTTTAAGGAACAGTTTAAAAAGAGAATCCTAATGTGATTTCTTTATAATGGGTGTGTTCCTTATTTTATCAAAGTGTCTAAACTCTTCTGCATGGCTGGACCTCCAAATAATATTCCTTTACGTGCTTAGCGGTATCTAGGGAGTGGGATAGGTTTAATAACTACCCTAACACTAACGCGTACCCTAACCCTAACCCCTACCCTAACACTAACACGTACCCTAATCCTAACCAATACCCTAAACCGAGCCCTAACCCTAACACTAACCCTAACCCTAACCCTAACCCATACCCTACGCCGTACCCGAAGCCCTCCCCGAACCCGTACCCTAAGCCGTACCCTAAGCCGTACTCTAAGCCTAGTCCTAACCCTAGGCTACCCTTGACTGCTTCTGCCTCCAATAGATTTCCTAAGCACTAGTGTTTTAAGGAACAACTTAAAAAGAGAATCCTAATGTGATTTCTTTATAATGGGTGTGTTCCTTATCTTATCCTAGTGTCTAAACTCTTCTCCATGGCTGGACCTCCAAATAATATTCCTTTACGTGCTAAGGGGTATCTAGAGTGTGGGATAGGTTTAATAACTACCCTAACACTAACGCGTACCCTAACCCTAACCCCTACCCTAACACTAACACGTACCCTAATCCTAACCCGTTCCCCAAACCGAGCCCTAACCCTAACACTAACCCTAACCCTAACCCTAACCCATACCCTACGCCATACACGAAGCCCTCCCCGAACCCGTACCCTAAGCCGTACCCTAAGCCGTACCCTAAGCCTAACCCTAACCCTAGGCTACCCTTGACTGCTTCTGCCTCCAATAGATTTCCTAAGCACTAGTGTTTTAAGGAACAGCTTAAAAAGAGAATCCTATTGTGATTTCTTTATAATGGGTGTGTTCCTTATCTTATCCTAGTGTCTAAACTCTTCTCCATGGCTGGACCCCCAAATAATATTCCTTGACGTGCTAAGGTGTATCTAGAGAGTGGGATAGGTTTAATAACTACCCTAACCCTAACGCCTACCCTAACCCTAACCTCTACCCTAACCCTAACATGTACCCTAATCCTAACACGTACCCTAAACGGAGCCCTAACCCTAACACTAACCCTAACCCTAACCCTAACCCATACCCTACGCCGTACCCGAAGCCCTCCCCGAACCCGTACCCTAAGCCGTACCCTAAGCCGTACCCTAACCCTAGGCTACCCTTCACTGCTTCTGCCTCCAATAGATTTCCTAAGCACTAGTGTTTTAAGGAACAGCTTAAAAAGAGAATCCTAATGTGATTTCTTTATAATGGGTGTGTTCCTTATCTTATCCTAGTGTCTAAAGTCTTCTCCATGGCTGGACCTCCAAATAATATTCCTTTATGTGCTAAGGGGTATCTAGAGAGTGGGATAGCTTTAATAACTACCCTAACACTAACGCGTACCCTAACCCTAACCCCTACCCTAACCATAACACGTACCCTAATCCTATCCAATACCCTAAACCGAGCCCTAAACCTAACACTAACCCTAAACCTAACCCTAACCCATACACTACGCCGTACCCGAAGCCCTCCCCGAACCCGTACCCTAAGCCGTACCCTAAGCCGTACCCTAACCCTAGGCTACCCTTGACTGCTTCTGCCTCCAATAGATTTCCTAAGCACTAGTGTTTTAAGGAACAGCTTAAAAAGAGAATCCTAATGTGATTTCTTTATAATGGGTGTGTTCCTTATCTTATCCTAGTGTCTAAACTCTTCTCCATGGCTGGACCTCCAAATAATATTCCTTTATGTGCTAAGGGGTATCTAGAGAGTGGGATAGCTTTAATAACTACCCTAACACTAACGCGTACCCTAACCCTAACCCCTACCCTAACCATAACACGTACCCTAATCCTAACCAATACCCTAAACCGAGCCCTAACCCTAACACTAACCCTAACCCTAACCCTAACCCATACCCTACGCCATACCCGAAGCCCTCCCCGAACCCGTACCCTAAGCCGTACGATAAGCCGTAGCCTAAGCCTAACCATAACCCTAGGCTACCCTTGACTGCTTCTGCCTCCAATAGATTTCCTAAGCACTAGTGTTTTAAGGAACAGCTTAAAAAGAGAATCCTAATGTGATTTCTTTATAATGGGTGTGTTCCTTATCTTATCCTAGTGTCTAAACTCTTCTCCATGGCTGGACCTCCAAATAATATTCCTTTACGTGCTAAGGGGTATCTAGAGAGTGGGTTAGGTTTAATAACTACCCTAACACTAACGCGTAACCTAACCCTAACCCCTACCCTAACCCTAACACGTACCCTAATCCTAACCCGTACCCCAAACCGAGCCCTAACCCTACCACTAACCCTAACCCTAACCCTAACCCATACCCTACGCCGTACCCGAAGCCCTCCCCGAACCCGTACCCTAAGCCGTACCCTAAGCCTAACCCTAACCCTAGGCTACCCTTGACTGCTTCTGCCTCCAATAGATTTCCTAAGCACTAGTGTTTTAAGGAACAGCTTAAAAAGAGAATCCTAATGTGATTTCTTTATAATGGGTGTGTTCCTTATCTTATCCTAGTGTCTAAACTCTTCTCCATGGCTGGACCTCCAAATAATATTCCTTTACGTGCTAAGGGGTATCTAGAGAGTGGGATAGCTTTAATAACTACCCTAACACTAACGCGTACCCTAACCCTAACCCCTACCCTAACCCTAACACGTACCCTAATCCTAACCAATACCCTAAACCGAGCCCTAACCCTAACACTAACCCTAACCCTAACCCTAACCCATACCCTACGCCGTACCCGAAGTCCTCCCCGAACCCGTACCCTAAGCCGTACCTTAAGCCGTACCCTAAGCCTAACCCTAACCCTAGGCTACCCTTGACTGCTTCTGCCTCCAATAGATTTCCTAAGCACTAGTGTTTTAAGGAACAGCTTAAAAAGAGAATCCTATTGTGATTTCTTTATAATGGGTGTGTTCCTTATCTTACCCTAGTGTCTAAACCCTTCTCCATGGCTGGACCCCCAAATAATATTCCTTGACGTGCTAAGGTGTATCTAGAGAGTGGGATAGGTTTAATAACTACCCTAAACCTAACGCGTACCCTAACCCTAACCCCTACCCTAACCCTAACATGTACGCTAATCCTAACACGTACCCTAAACGGAGCCCTAACCCTAACACTAACCCTAACCCTAACCCATACCCTACGCCGTACCCGAACCCCTCCCCGAATCCGTACCCTAAGCCGTACCCTAAGCCTAACCCCAAGCCTAACCCTAACCCTAGGCTACCCTTGACTGCTTCTGCCTCCAATAGATTTCCTAAGCACTAGTGTTTTAAGGAACAGCTTAAAAAGAGAATCCAAATGTGATTTCTTTATAATGGGTGTGTTCCTTATCTTATCCTTGTGTCTAAACTCTTCTCCATGGCTGGACCTCCAAATAATATTCCTTTACGTGCTAAGGGGTATCTAGAGAGTGGGATAGGTTTAATAACTACCCTAACACTAACGCGTACCCTAACCCTAACCCCTACCCTAACACTAACACGTACCCTAATCCTAACCAATACCCTAAACCGAGCCCTTACCCTAACACTAACCGTAACCCTAACCCTAACCCATACCCTACGTCGTACCCGAAGCTCTCCCCGAACCCGTACCCTAAGCCGTACCCTAAGCCGTACCCTAAGCCTAAACCTAACCCTAGGCTACCCTTGACTGCTTCTGCCTCCAATAGATTTCCTAAGCACTAGTGTTTTAAGGAACAGCTTAAAAAGAGTATCCTGATGTGATTTCTTTATAATGAGTATGTTCCTTATTTAATCCTAATGTCTAAACTCTTCTCAATGGCTGGAACCCCAAATAATATTCCTTTTTGTGCTAAGGGGTATCTAGAGAGTGGGATAGGTTTAATAAATGCCCTAACCCTAACGCGTACCCTAACTGTAACGCGTAACCTAACCCTAACACGTACCCTTATCCTAAACCGTACCCTAAACCGAGCCCTATCCCTAACACTTACACTAACCCTAACCCTAACCCATACCCTACACCGTAACCGAACCCCTCCCCGATCCCGTACCCTAAGCCGTATCGTAACCCTAAGCCAAAGCCTAACCCTAACCCTAGGCTACCCTTGACTGCTTCTGCCTCCAATAGATTTCCTAAGCCCTAGTGTTTTAAGGAACAGCTTAAAAAGAGAATCCTAATGTGATTTCTTTATAATGGGTGTGTTCCTTATTTATCAAAGTGTCTAAACTCTTCTGCATGGCTGGACCTCCAAATAATATTCCTTTACGTGCTAAGCGGTATCTAGGGAGTGGGATAGGTTTAATAACTATGCTAAACCTAACGCGTACCCTAACCCTAACTCCTACCCTAACCCTAACACGTACCCTAATACTAACCTGTACACTAAAACGAGCCCTAACCCTAACACTAACCCTAACCCTAACCCTAACCCATACACTACGCCATACCAGAAACCCTCCCCGAACCCATAACCTAAGCCGTACCCAAACACTAACCCTAACCCTAACCCTACGCCGTACTCGAAACCCTCCCCGAACCCGTAACCTAAGCCGTACCGTAACCCTAAACCTAAGCCTAGCCCTAACCCTAGGCTACCCTTGACTGCTTCTCCCTCCAATAGATTTCCTAAGCACTAGTGTTTTAAGGAACAGCTTAAAAAGAGTATCCTGATGTGATTTCTTTATAATGGGTGTGTTCCTTATGTTATCCTAGGGTCTAAACTCTTCTCAATGGCTGGACCCCCAAATAATATTCCTTTTTGTGCGAAGGGGTATCTAGAGAGTGGGATAGGTTTAATAAATGCCCTAACCATAACGCGTACCCTAACTCTAACCCCTACCCTAACCCTAACACGTATCCTAATCCTAACCCGTACCCTAAACCGAGCCCTAACCCTAACCCTAACCCTTAACATAACCCTAACCCATACCCTACGCCGTACGCGAACCCCTCCCCGAACCCGTACCCTAAGCCGTAACCTATCCGTAACCCTAAGCCTAACCCTAACCCTAACCCTAACCCTAACCCTATCCCTAACACTTACCCTAACCCTAACCCTAACCCATACCCTACACCGTACCCGAACCCCTCCCCGAAACCATACCCTAAGCCGTACCCTAACCCTAAGCCAAAGCCTAACCCTAACCCTAGGCTACCCTTGACTGCTTCTGCCTCCAATAGATTTCCTAAGCACTAGTGTTTTAAGGAACAGCTTAAAAAGAGAATCCTAATGTGATTTCTTTATAATGGGTGTGTTCCTTATCTTATCCTAGTGTCTAAACTCTTCTCCATGGCTGGACCCTCAAATAATATTCCTTTACGTGCTAAGCGGTATCTAGAGAGTGGGATAGGTTTAATAACTACCCTAACCCTAACGCGTACCCTAACCCTAACCCCTACCCTAACACTAACACGAACACTAATCCTAAACCGTACCCTAAACCGAGCCCTAACCCTAACACTTACCCTAACCCTAACCCTAACCCATACACTACGCCGTACCCGAACTCCTCCCCGAACCCGTAACCTAAGCCGTACCCTAACCCTAACCCTAAGCCTAACCCTAATCCTAGGCTACCCTTGACGGCTTCTGCCTCCAATAGATTTCCTAAGCACTAGTGTTTTAAGGAACAGCTTAAAAAGAGTATCCTGATGTGATTTCTTTATAATGGGTGTGTTCCTTATTTTATCCTAGTGTCTAAACTCTTCTCCATGGCTGGACACCCAAATAATATTCCTTTACGTGCTAAGGGGTATCTAGAGAGTTGGATAGGTTTAATAACTACCCTAACCCAAACGCGTACCCTTACCCTAACCCCTACCCTAACCCTAACACGTACCCTAATCCTAACCCGTATACTAAACCGAGCCCTAACCCTAAAACTAACACTAAACCTAACCCTAACCCATACCCTACGGATACCCGAACCCCTCACCAATCCCGTACCCTAAGCCGTACCCTAAGCCTAACCCTAAGCCTAACCCTAACCCTAGGCTACCCTTGACGGCTTCTGCCTCCAATAGATTTCCTAAGCACTAGTGTTTTAAGGAACAGCTTAAAAAGAGAATCCTAATGTGATTTCTTTATAATGGGTGTGTTCCTTATCTTATCCTAGTGTCTAAACTCTGCTCCATGGCTGGACCTCCAAATAATATTCCTTTATGTGCTAAGGGGTATCTAGAGAGTGGGATAGGTTTAATAACTACCCTAACACTAACGCGTACCCTAACCCTAACCCCTACCCTAACCATAACACGTACCCTAATCCTAAACAATACCCTAAACCGAGCCCTAACCCTAACACTAACCCTAACCCTAACCCTAACCCATACCCTACGCCATACACGAAGCCCTCCCCGAACCCGTACCCTAAGCCGTACCCTAAGCCGTACCCTAAGCCTAACCCTAACCCTAGGCTACCCTTGACTGCTTCTGCCTCCAATAGATTTCCTAAGCACTAGTGTTTTAAGGAACAGCTTAAAAAGAGAATCCTATTGTGATTTCTTTATAATGGGTGTGTTCCTTATCTTATCCTAGTGTCTAAACTCTTCTCCATGGCTGGACCCCCAAATAATATTCCTTGACGTGCTAAGGTGTATCTAGAGAGTGGGATAGGTTTAATAACTACCCTAACCCTAACGCGTACCCTAACCCTAACCTCTACCCTAACCCTAACATGTACCCTAATCCTAACACGTACCCTAAACGGAGCCCTAACCCTAACACTAACCCTAACCCTAACCCTAACCCATACCCTACGCCGTACCCGAAGCCCTCCCCGAACCCGTACCCTAAGCCGTACCCTAAGCCGTACCCTAACCCTAGGCTACCCTTCACTGCTTCTGCCTCCAATAGATTTCCTAAGCACTAGTGTTTTAAGGAACAGCTTAAAAAGAGAATCCTAATGTGATTTCTTTATAATGGGTGTGTTCCTTATCTTATCCTAGTGTCTAAACTCTTCTCCATGGCTGGACCTCCAAATAATATTCCTTTATGTGCTAAGGGGTATCTAGAGAGTGGGATAGCTTTAATAACTACCCTAACACTAACGCGTACCCTAACCCTAACCCCTACCCTAACCATAACACGTACCCTAATCCTATCCAATACCCTAAACCGAGCCCTAAACCTAACACTAACACTAAACCTAACCCTAACCCATACACTACGCCGTACCCGAAGCCCTCCCCGAACCCGTACCCTAAGCCGTACCCTAAGCCGTACCCTAACCCTAGGCTACCCTTGACTGCTTCTGCCTCCAATAGATTTCCTAAGCACTAGTGTTTTAAGGAACAGCTTAAAAAGAGAATCCTAATGTGATTTCTTTATAATGGGTGTGTTCCTTATCTTATCCTAGTGTCTAAACTCTTCTCCATGGCTGGACCTCCAAATAATATTCCTTTATGTGCTAAGGGGTATCTAGAGAGTGGGATAGCTTTAATAACTACCCTAACACTAACGCGTACCCTAACCCTAACCCCTACCCTAACCATAACACGTACCCTAATCCTAACCAATACCCTAAACCGAGCCCTAACCCTAACACTAACCCTAACCCTAACCCTAACCCATACCCTACGCCATACCCGAAGCCCTCCCCGAACCCGTACCCTAAGCCGTACGATAAGCCGTAGCCTAAGCCTAACCATAACCCTAGGCTACCCTTGACTGCTTCTGCCTCCAATAGATTTCCTAAGCACTAGTGTTTTAAGGAACAGCTTAAAAAGAGAATCCTAATGTGATTTCTTTATAATGGGTGTGTTCCTTATCTTATCCTAGTGTCTAAACTCTTCTCCATGGCTGGACCTCCAAATAATATTCCTTTACGTGCTAAGGGGTATCTAGAGAGTGGGTTAGGTTTAATAACTACCCTAACACTAACGCGTAACCTAACCCTAACCCCTACCCTAACCCTAACACGTACCCTAATCCTAACCCGTACCCCAAACCGAGCCCTAACCCTACCACTAACCCTAACCCTAACCCTAACCCATACCCTACGCCGTACCCGAAGCCCTCCCCGAACCCGTACCCTAAGCCGTACCCTAAGCCTAACCCTAACCATAGGCTACCCTTGACTGCTTCTGCCTCCAATAGATTTCCTAAGCACTAGTGTTTTAAGGAACAGCTTAAAAAGAGAATCCTAATGTGATTTCTTTATAATGGGTGTGTTCCTTATCTTATCCTAGTGTCTAAACTCTTCTCCATGGCTGGACCTCCAAATAATATTCCTTTACGTGCTAAGGGGTATCTAGAGAGTGGGATAGCTTTAATAACTACCCTAACACTAACGCGTACCCTAACCCTAACCCCTACCCTAACCCTAACACGTACCCTAATCCTAACCAATACCCTAAACCGAGCCCTAACCCTAACACTAACCCTAACCCTAACCCTAACCCATACCCTACGCCGTACCCGAAGTCCTCCCCGAACCCGTACCCTAAGCCGTACCTTAAGCCGTACCCTAAGCCTAACCCTAACCCTAGGCTACCCTTGACTGCTTCTGCCTCCAATAGATTTCCTAAGCACTAGTGTTTTAAGGAACAGCTTAAAAAGAGAATCCTATTGTGATTTCTTTATAATGGGTGTGTTCCTTATCTTACCCTAGTGTCTAAACCCTTCTCCATGGCTGGACCCCCAAATAATATTCCTTGACGTGCTAAGGTGTATCTAGAGAGTGGGATAGGTTTAATAACTACCCTAAACCTAACGCGTACCCTAACCCTAACCCCTACCCTAACCCTAACATGTACCCTAATCCTAACACGTACCCTAAACGGAGCCCTAACCCTAACACTAACCCTAACCCTAACCCATACCCTACGCCGTACCCGAACCCCTCCCCGAATCCGTACCCTAAGCCGTACCCTAAGCCTAACCCCAAGCCTAACCCTAACCCTAGGCTACCCTTGACTGCTTCTGCCTCCAATAGATTTCCTAAGCACTAGTGTTTTAAGGAACAGCTTAAAAAGAGAATCCAAATGTGATTTCTTTATAATGGGTGTGTTCCTTATCTTATCCTTGTGTCTAAACTCTTCTCCATGGCTGGACCTCCAAATAATATTCCTTTACGTGCTAAGGGGTATCTAGAGAGTGGGATAGGTTTAATAACTACCCTAACACTAACGCGTACCCTAACCCTAACCCCTACCCTAACACTAACACGTACCCTAATCCTAACCAATACCCTAAACCGAGCCCTTACCCTAACACTAACCGTAACCCTAACCCTAACCCATACCCTACGTCGTACCCGAAGCTCTCCCCGAACCCGTACCCTAAGCCGTACCCTAAGCCGTACCCTAAGCCTAAACCTAACCCTAGGCTACCCTTGACTGCTTCTGCCTCCAATAGATTTCCTAAGCACTAGTGTTTTAAGGAACAGCTTAAAAAGAGTATCCTGATGTGATTTCTTTATAATGAGTATGTTCCTTATTTAATCCTAATGTCTAAACTCTTCTCAATGGCTGGAACCCGAAATAATATTCCTTTTTGTGCTAAGGGGTATCTAGAGAGTGGGATAGGTTTAATAAATGCCCTAACCCTAACGCGTACCCTAACTGTAACGCGTAACCTAACCCTAACACGTACCCTTATCCTAAACCGTACCCTAAACCGAGCCCTATCCCTAACACTTACACTAACCCTAACCCTAACCCATACCCTACACCGTAACCGAACCCCTCCCCGATCCCGTACCCTAAGCCGTATCGTAACCCTAAGCCAAAGCCTAACCCTAACCCTAGGCTACCCTTGACTGCTTCTGCCTCCAATAGATTTCCTAAGCCCTAGTGTTTTAAGGAACAGCTTAAAAAGAGAATCCTAATGTGATTTCTTTATAATGGGTGTGTTCCTTATCTTATCCTAGTGTCTAAACTCTTCTCCATGGCTGGACCCCCAAATAACATTCCTTTACGTGCTAAGCGGTATCTAGAGAGTGGGATAGGTTTAATAACTACCCTAAACCTAACGCGTACCCTAACCCTAACCCCTACCCTAACACTAACACATACCCTAATACTAACCCGTACCCTAAACCGAGCCCTAACGCTAACGCTAACCCTAACCCTAACCCATACACTACGCCGTACCCGAACCCCTCCCCGAATCCGTACCCTAAGCCGTACCCTAAGCCTAACCCCAAGCCTAACCCTAACCCTAGGCTACCCTTGACTGCTTCTGCCTCCAATAGATTTCCTAAGCACTAGTGTTTTAAGGAACAGCTTAAAAAGAGAATCCAAATGTGATTTCTTTATAATGGGTGTGTTCCTTATCTTATCCTTGTGTCTAAACTCTTCTCCATGGCTGGACCTCCAAATAATATTCCTTTACGTGCTAAGGGGTATCTAGAGAGTGGGATAGGTTTAATAACTACCCTAACCCTAACGCGTACCCTAACCCTAACCCCTACCCTAACCCTAACATGTACCCTAATCCTAACACGTACCCTAATCGGAGCCCTAACCCTAACACTAACCCTAACCCTAACCCATACCCTATGCCGTACCCGAAGCCCTCCCCGAACCCGTACCCTAAGCCGTACCCTAAGCCTAACCCCAAGCCTAACCCTAACCCTAGGCTACCCTTGACTGCTTCTGCCTCCAATAGATTTCCTAAGCACTAGTGTTTTAAGGAACAGCTTAAAAAGAGAATCCAAATGTGATTTCTTTATAATGGGTGTGTTCCTTATCTTATCCTTGTGTCTAAACTCTTCTCCATGGCTGGACCTCCAAATAATATTCCTTTACGTGCTAAGGGGTATCTAGAGAGTGGGATAGGTTTAATAACTACCCTAACACTAACGCGTACCCTAACCCTAACCCCTACCCTAACACTAACACGTACCCTAATCCTAACCAATACCCTAAACCGAGCCCTTACCCTAACACTAACCGTAACCCTAACCCTAACCCATACCCTACGTCGTACCCGAAGCTCTCCCCGAACCCGTACCCTAAGCCGTACCCTAAGCCGTACCCTAAGCCTAAACCTAACCCTAGGCTACCCTTGACTGCTTCTGCCTCCAATAGATTTCCTAAGCACTAGTGTTTTAAGGAACAGCTTAAAAAGAGTATCCTGATGTGATTTCTTTATAATGAGTATGTTCCTTATTTAATCCTAATGTCTAAACTCTTCTCAATGGCTGGAACCCGAAATAATATTCCTTTTTGTGCTAAGGGGGATCTAGAGAGTGGGATAGGTTTAATAAATGCCCTAACCCTAACGCGTACCCTAACTGTAACGCGTAACCTAACCCTAACACGTACCCTTATCCTAAACCGTACCCTAAACCGAGCCCTATCCCTAACACTTACACTAACCCTAACCCTAACCCATACCCTACACCGTAACCGAACCCCTCCCCGATCCCGTACCCTAAGCCGTATCGTAACCCTAAGCCAAAGCCTAACCCTAACCCTAGGCTACCCTTGACTGCTTCTGCCTCCAATAGATTTCCTAAGCCCTAGTGTTTTAAGGAACAGCTTAAAAAGAGAATCCTAATGTGATTTCTTTATAATGGGTGTGTTCCTTATCTTATCCTAGTGTCTAAACTCTTCTCCATGGCTGGACCCCCAAATAACATTCCTTTACGTGCTAAGCGGTATCTAGAGAGTGGGATAGGTTTAATAACTACCCTAAACCTAACGCGTACCCTAACCCTAACCCCTACCCTAACACTAACACATACCCTAATACTAACCCGTACCCTAAACCGAGCCCTAACGCTAACGCTAACCCTAACCCTAACCCATACACTACGCCGTACCCGAACCCCTCCCCGAATCCGTACCCTAAGCCGTACCCTAAGCCTAACCCCAAGCCTAACCCTAACCCTAGGCTACCCTTGACTGCTTCTGCCTCCAATAGATTTCCTAAGCACTAGTGTTTTAAGGAACAGCTTAAAAAGAGAATCCAAATGTGATTTCTTTATAATGGGTGTGTTCCTTATCTTATCCTTGTGTCTAAACTCTTCTCCATGGCTGGACCTCCAAATAATATTCCTTTACGTGCTAAGGGGTATCTAGAGAGTGGGATAGGTTTAATAACTACCCTAACCCTAACGCGTACCCTAACCCTAACCCCTACCCTAACCCTAACATGTACCCTAATCCTAACACGTACCCTAATCGGAGCCCTAACCCTAACACTAACCCTAACCCTAACCCATACCCTATGCCGTACCCGAAGCCCTCCCCGAACCCGTACCCTAAGCCGTACCCTAAGCCTAACCCCAAGCCTAACCCTAACCGTAGGCTACTCTTGACTGCTTCTGCCTCCAATAGATTTCCTAAGCACAAGTGCTTTAAGGAACAGCTTAAAAAGAGAATCCTAATGTGATTTCTTTATAATGGGTGTGTTCCTTATTTATCAAAGTGTCTAAACTCTTCTGCATGGCTGGACCTCCAAATAATATTCCTTTACGTGCTAAGCGGTATCTAGGGAGTGGGATAGGTTTAATAACTACCCTAACACTAACGCGTACCCTAACCCTAACCCCTACCCTAACACTAACACGTACCCTAATCCTAACCAATACCCTAAACCGAGCCCAAACCCTAACACTAACCCTAACCCTAACCCTAACCCATACCCTACGCCGTACCCGAAGCCCTCCCCGAATCCGTACCCTAAGCCGTACCCTAAGCCGTACCCTAAGCCTAACCCTAACCCTAGGCTACCCTTGACTGCTTCTGCCTCCAATAGATTTCCTAAGCACTAGAGTTTTAAGGAACAGCTTAAAAAGAGAATCCTAATGTGATTTCTTTATAATGGGTGTGTTCCTTATCTTATCCTAGTGTCTAAACTCTTCTCCATGGCTGGACCCCCAAATAATATTCCTTTACGTGCTAAGGTGTATCTAGAGAGTGGGATAGGTTTAATAACTACCCTAACCCTAACGCGTACCCTAACCCTAACCCCTACCCTAACCCTAACATGTACCCTAATGCTAACCCGTACACTAAACCGAGCCCTAACCCTAACACTAACCCTAACCCTAACCCTAACCCATACCCTACGCCGTACCCGAAGCCCTCCCCGAACCCATACCCTAAGCCGTACCCTAAGCCGTACCCTAAGCCTAACCCTAACCCTAGGCTACCCTTGACTGCTTCTGCCGCCAATAGATTTCCTAAGCACTAGTGTTTTAAGGAACAGCTTAAAAAGAGAATCCTAATGTGATTTCTTTATAATGGGTGTGTTCCTTATCTTATCCTAGTGTCTAAACTCTTCTCCATGGCTGGACCTCCAAATAATATTCCTTTATGTGCTAAGGGGTATCTAGAGAGTGGGATAGCTTTAATAACTACCCTAACACTAACGCGTACCCTAACCCTAACCCCTACCCTAACCATAACACGTACCCTAATCCTAACCAATACCCTAAACCGAGCCCTAACCCTAACACTAACCCTAACCCTAACCCATACCCTACGCCGTACCCGAAGCCCTCCCCGAACCCGTACCCTAAGCCGTAACCTAAGCCTAACCCTAAGCCTAACCCTAACCCTAGGCTACCCTTGAATGCTTCTGCCTCCACTAGATTTCCTAAGCACTAGTGTTTTAAGGAACAGCTTAAAAAGAGAATCCTAATGTGATTTCTTTATAATGGGTGTGTTCCTTATCTTATCCTAGTGTCTAAACTCTTCTCCATGGCAGGACCTCCAAATTATATCCCTTTATGTGCTAAGGGATATCTAGAGAGTGGGTTAGGTTTAATAACTACCCTAACACTAACGCGTACCCTAACCCTAACCCCTAACCTAACCCTATCATGTACACTAATCCTAACCAATACCCTAAACCGAGCCCTAACCCTAACACTAACCCTAACCCTAACCCATACCCTACGCCGTACCCGAACCCCTCCCCGAATCCGTACCCTAAGCCATACCCTAAGCCTAACCCCAAGCCTAACCCTAACCCTAGGCTACCCTTGACTGCTTCTGCCTCCAATAGATTTCCTAAGCACTAGTGTTTTAAGGAACAGCTTAAAAAGAGAATCCAAATGTGATTTCTTTATAATGGGTGTGTTCCTTATCTTATCCTTGTGTCTAAACTCTTCTCCATGGCTGGACCTCCAAATAATATTCCTTTACGTGCTAAGGGGTATCTAGAGAGTGGGATAGGTTTAATAACTACCCTAACACTAACGCGTACCCTAACCCTAACCCCTACCCTAACACTAACACGTACCCTAATCCTAACCAATACCCTAAACCGAGCCCTTACCCTAACACTAACCGTAACCCTAACCCTAACCCATACCCTACGCCGTACCCGAAGCTCTCCCCGAACCCGTACCCTAAGCCGTACCCTAAGCCGTACCCTAAGCCTAAACCTAACCCTAGGCTACCCTTGACTGCTTCTGCCTCCAATAGATTTCCTAAGCACTAGTGTTTTAAGGAACAGCTTAAAAAGAGTATCCTGATGTGATTTCTTTATAATGGGTATGTTCCTTATTTAATCCTAGTGTCTAAACTCTTCTCAATGGCTGGAACCCGAAATAATATTCCTTTTAGTGCTAAGGGGTATCTAGAGAGTGGGATAGGTTTAATAAATGCCCTAACCCTAACGCGTACCCTAACTGTAACGCGTAACCTAACCCTAACACGTACCCTAATCCTAAACCGTACCCTAAACCGAGCCCTATCCCTAACACTTACACTAACCCTAACCCTAACCCATACCCTACACTGTAACCGAACCCCTCCCCGATCCCGTACCCTAAGCCGTATCGTAACCCTAAGCCAAAGCCTAACCCTAACCCTAGGCTACCCTTGACTGCTTCTGCCTCCAATAGATTTCCTAAGCACTAGTGTTTTAAGGAACAGCTTAAAAAGAGAATCCTAATGTGATTTCTTTATAATGGGTGTGTTCCTTATCTTATCCTAGTGTCTAAACTCTTCTCCATGGCTGGACCCCCAAATAACATTCCTTTACGTGCTAAGCGGTATCTAGAGAGTGGGATAGGTTTAATAACTACCCTAAACCTAACGCGTACCCTAACCCTAACCCCTACCCTAACACTAACACATACCCTAATACTAACCCGTACCCTAAACCGAGCCCTAACGCTAACGCTAACCCTAACCCTAACCCATACACTACGCCGTACCCGAACCCCTCCCTGAACCCGTAACCTAAGCCATACCCTAACCCTAACCCTAACCCTAGGCTACCCTTGACTGCTTCTGCCTCCAATAGATTTCCTAAGCACTAGTGTTTTAAGGAACAGCTTAAAAAGAGAATTCTAATGTGATTTCTTTATAATGGGTGTGTTCCTTATCTTATCCTAGTGTCTAAACTCTTCTCCATGGCTGGACCCCCAAATAATATTCCTTTACGTGCTAAGGGGTATCTAGAGAATGGGATAGGTTTAATAACTATGCTAAACCTAACGCGTACCCTAACCCTAACTCGTACCCTAACCCTAACACGTACCCTAATACTAACCTGTACACTAAAACGAGCCCTAACCCTAACACTAACCCTAACCCTAACCCTAACCCATACACTACGCCATACCAGAAACCCTCCCCGAACCCATAACCTAAGCCGTACCCTAACACTAACCCTAACCCTAACCCTACGCCGTACTCGAAACCCTCCCCGAACCCGTAACCTAAGCCGTACCGTAACCCTAAACCTAAGCCTAGCCCTAACCCTAGGCTACCCTTGAGTGCTTCTCCCTCCAATAGATTTCCTAAGCACTAGTGTTTTAAGGAACAGCTTAAAAAGAGTATCCTGATGTGATTTCTTTATAATGGGTGTGTTCCTTATGTTATCCTAGGGTCTAAACTCTTCTCAATGGCTGGACCCCCAAATAATATTCCTTTTTGTGTGAAGGGGTATCTAGAGAGTGGGATAGGTTTAATAAATGCCCTAACCATAACGCGTACCCTAACTCTAACCCCTACCCTAACCCTAACACGTATCCTAATCCTAACCCGTACCCTAAACCGAGCCCTAACCCTAACCCTAACCCTTAACATAACCCTAACACATACCCTACGCCGTACGCGAACCCCTCCCCGAACCCGTACCCTAAGCCGTAACCTATCCGTAACCCTAAGCCTAACCCTAACCCTAACCCTAACCCTAACCCTATCCCTAACACTTACCCTAACCCTAACCCTAACCCATACCTTACACCGTACCCGAACCCCTCCCCGAACCCATACCCTAAGCCGTACCCTAACCCTAAGCCAAAGCCTAACCCTAACCCTAGGCTACCCTTGACTGCTTCTGCCTCCAATAGATTTCCTAAGCACTAGTGTTTTAAGGAACAGCTTAAAAAGAGAATCCTAATGTGATTTCTTTATAATGGGTGTGTTCCTTATCTTATCCTAGTGTCTAAACTCTTCTCCATGGCTGGACCCTCAAATAATATTCCTTTACGTGCTAAGCGGTATCTAGAGAGTGGGATAGGTTTAATAACTACCCTAACCCTAACGCGTACCCTAACCCTAACCCCTACCCTAACCCTAACACGAACACTAATCCTAAACCGTACCCTAAACCGAGCCCTAACCCTAACACTTACCCTAACCCTAAACCTAACCCATACACTACGCCGTACCCGAACTCCTCCCCGAACCCGTAACCTAAGCCGTACCCTAACCCTAACCCTAAGCCTAACCCTAATCCTAGGCTACCCTTGACGGCTTCTGCCTCCAATAGATTTCCTAAGCACTAGTGTTTTAAGGAACAGCTTAAAAAGAGAATCCTAATGTGATTTCTTTATAATGGGTGTGTTCCTTATCTTATCCTAGTGTCTAAACTCTTCTCCATGGCTGGACACCCAAATAATATTCCTTTACGTGCTAAGGGGTATCTAGAGAGTTGGATAGGTTTAATAACTACCCTAACCCAAACGCGTACCCTTACCCTAACACCTACCCTAACCCTAACACGTACCCTAATCCTAACCCGTATACTAAACCGAGCCCTAACCCTAAAACTAACACTAAACCTAACCCTAACCCATACCCTACGGATACCCGAACCCCTCACCAAACCCGTACCCTAAGCCGTACCCTAAGCCTAACCCTAAGCCTAACCCTAACCCTAGGCTACCCTTGACGGCTTCTGCCTCCAATAGATTTCCTAAGCACTAGTGTTTTAAGGAACAGCTTAAAAAGAGAATCCTAATGTGATTTCTTCATAATGGGTGTGTTCCTTATCTTATCCTAGTGTCTAAACTCTTCTCCATGGCTGGACCCTCAAATAATATTCCTTTACGTGCTAAGGGGTATCTAGAGAGTGGGTTAGGTTTAATAACTACCCTAACACTAACGCGTAACCTAACCCTAACCCCTACCCTAACACTAACACATACCCTAATCCTAACCAATACCCTAAACCGAGCCCTAACCCTAACACTAACCCTAACCCTAACCCTAACCCATACCCTACGCACGCCGTACCAGAAGCCCTCCCCGAACCCGTACCCTAAGCCGTATCCTAAGCCTAACCCTAAGCCTAACCCTAACCCTAGGCTACCCTTGAATGCTTCTGCCTCCAATAGATTTCCGAAGCACTAGTGTTTTAAGGAACAGCTTAAAAAGAGAATCCTAATGTGATTTCTTTATAATGGGTGTGTTCCTTATCTTATCCTAGTGTCTAAACTCTTCTCCATGGCTGGACCTCCAAATAATATCCCTTTATGTGCTAAGGGGTATCTAGAGAGTGGGATAGCTTTAATAACTACCCTAACACTAACGCGTACCCTAACCCTAACCCCTACCCTAACCCTAACATGTACACTAATCCTAACCAATAACCTAAACCGAGCCCTAACCCTAACATTAACCCTAACCCTAACCCTAACCCATACCCTACGCCGTACCCGAAGCCCTCCCCGAACCCGTACCCTAAGCTGTACCCTAAGCCGTACCCTAAGCCTAACCCTAACCCTAGGCTACCCTTGACTGCTTCTGCCGCCAATAGATTTCCTAAGCACTAGTGTTTTAAGGAACAGCTTAAAAAGAGAATCCTAATGTGATTTCTTTATAATGGGTGTGTTCCTTATCTTATCCTAGTGTCTAAACTCTTCTCCATGGCTGGACCTCCAAATAATATTCCTTTATGTGCTAAGGGGTATCTAGAGAGTGGGATAGCTTTAATAACTACCCTAACACTAACGCGTACCCTAACCCTAACCCCTACCCTAACCATAACACGTACCCTAATCCTAACCAATACCCTAAACCGAGCCCTAACCCTAACACTAACCCTAACCCTAACCCATACCCTACGCCGTACCCGAAGCCCTCCCCGAACCCGTACCCTAAGCCGTACCCTAAGCCGTACCCTAAGCCTAACCCTAACCCTAGGCTACCCTTGACTGCTTCTGCCTCCAATAGATTTCCTAAGCACTAGTGTTTTAAGGAACAGCTTAAAAAGAGAATCCTAATGTGATTTCTTTATAATGGGTGTGTTCCTTATCTTATCCTAGTGTCTAAACTCTTCTCCATGGCTGGACCTCCAAATAATATTCCTTATGTGCTAAGGGGTATCTAGAGAGTGGGATAGCTTTAATAACTACCCTAACACTAACGCGTACCCTAACCCTAACCCCTACCCTAACCCTAACACGTACCCTAATCCTAACCAATACCCTAAACCGAGCCCTAACCCTAACACTAACCCTAACCGTAACCCTAACCCATACCCTACGCCATACCCGAATCCCTCCCCGAACCCGTACCCTAAGCCGTACCCTAAGCCGTAACCTAAGCCTAACCCTAACCCTAGGCTACCCTTGACTGCTTCTGCCTCCAATAGATTTCCTAAGCACTAGTGTTTTAAGGAACATCTTAAAAAGAGAATCCTATTGTGATTTCTTTATAATGGGTGTGTTCCTTATCTTATCCTAGTGTCTAAACTCTTCTCCATGGCTGGACCCCCAAATAATATTCCTTGACGTGCTAAGGTGTATCTAGAGAGTGGGATAGGTTTAATAACTACCCTAACCCTAACGCGTACCCTAACCCTAACCCCTACCCTAACCCTAACATGTACCCTAATCCTAACACGTACCCTAATCGGAGCCCTAACCCTAACATTAACCCTAACCCTAACCCATACCCTATGCCGTACCCGAAGCCCTCCCCGAACCCGTAACCTAAGCCGTACCCTAAGCCTAACCCCAAGCCTAACCCTAACCGTAGGCTACTCTTGACTGCTTCTGCCTCCAATAGATTTCCTAAGCACTAGTGCTTTAAGGAACAGCTTAAAAAGAGAATCCTAATGTGATTTCTTTATAATGGGTGTGTTCCTTATTTATCAAAGTGTCTAAACTCTTCTGCATGGCTGGACCTCCAAATAATATTCCTTTACGTGCTAAGCGGTATCTAGGGAGTGGGATAGGTTTAATAACTATGCTAAACCTAACGCGTACCCTAACCCTAACTCCTACCCTAACCCTAACACGTACCCTAATACTAACCTGTACACTAAAACGAGCCCTAACCCTAACACTAACCCTAACCCTAACCCTAACCCATACACTACGCCATACCAGAAACCCTCCCCGAACCCATAACCTAAGCCGTACCCAAACACTAACCCTAACCCTAACCCTACGCCGTACTCGAAACCCTCCCCGAACCCGTAACCTAAGCCGTACCGTAACCCTAAACCTAAGCCTAGCCCTAACCCTAGGCTACCCTTGACTGCTTCTCCCTCCAATAGATTTCCTAAGCACTAGTGTTTTAAGGAACAGCTTAAAAAGAGTATCCTGATGTGATTTCTTTATAATGGGTGTGTTCCTTATGTTATCCTAGGGTCTAAACTCTTCTCAATGGCTGGACCCCCAAATAATATTCCTTTTTGTGCGAAGGGGTATCTAGAGAGTGGGATAGGTTTAATAAATGCCCTAACCATAACGCGTACCCTAACTCTAACCCCTACCCTAACCCTAACACGTATCCTAATCCTAACCCGTACCCTAAACCGAGCCCTAACCCTAACCCTAACCCTTAACATAACCCTAACCCATACCCTACGCCGTACGCGAACCCCTCCCCGAACCCGTACCCTAAGCCGTAACCTATCCGTAACCCTAAGCCTAACCCTAACCCTAACCCTAACCCTAACCCTATCCCTAACACTTACCCTAACCCTAACCCTAACCCATACCCTACACCGTACCCGAACCCCTCCCCGAAACCATACCCTAAGCCGTACCCTAACCCTAAGCCAAAGCCTAACCCTAACCCTAGGCTACCCTTGACTGCTTCTGCCTCCAATAGATTTCCTAAGCACTAGTGTTTTAAGGAACAGCTTAAAAAGAGAATCCTAATGTGATTTCTTTATAATGGGTGTGTTCCTTATCTTATCCTAGTGTCTAAACTCTTCTCCATGGCTGGACCCTCAAATAATATTCCTTTACGTGCTAAGCGGTATCTAGAGAGTGGGATAGGTTTAATAACTACCCTAACCCTAACGCGTACCCTAACCCTAACCCCTACCCTAACACTAACACGAACACTAATCCTAAACCGTACCCTAAACCGAGCCCTAACCCTAACACTTACCCTAACCCTAACCCTAACCCATACACTACGCCGTACCCGAACTCCTCCCCGAACCCGTAACCTAAGCCGTACCCTAACCCTAACCCTAAGCCTAACCCTAATCCTAGGCTACCCTTGACGGCTTCTGCCTCCAATAGATTTCCTAAGCACTAGTGTTTTAAGGAACAGCTTAAAAAGAGTATCCTGATGTGATTTCTTTATAATGGGTGTGTTCCTTATTTTATCCTAGTGTCTAAACTCTTCTCCATGGCTGGACACCCAAATAATATTCCTTTACGTGCTAAGGGGTATCTAGAGAGTTGGATAGGTTTAATAACTACCCTAACCCAAACGCGTACCCTTACCCTAACCCCTACCCTAACCCTAACACGTACCCTAATCCTAACCCGTATACTAAACCGAGCCCTAACCCTAAAACTAACACTAAACCTAACCCTAACCCATACCCTACGGATACCCGAACCCCTCACCAATCCCGTACCCTAAGCCGTACCCTAAGCCTAACCCTAAGCCTAACCCTAACCCTAGGCTACCCTTGACGGCTTCTGCCTCCAATAGATTTCCTAAGCACTAGTGTTTTAAGGAACAGCTTAAAAAGAGAATCCTAATGTGATTTCTTTATAATGGGTGTGTTCCTTATCTTATCCTAGTGTCTAAACTCTGCTCCATGGCTGGACCTCCAAATAATATTCCTTTATGTGCTAAGGGGTATCTAGAGAGTGGGATAGGTTTAATAACTACCCTAACACTAACGCGTACCCTAACCCTAACCCCTACCCTAACCATAACACGTACCCTAATCCTAAACAATACCCTAAACCGAGCCCTAACCCTAACACTAACCCTAACCCTAACCCTAACCCATACCCTACGCCGTACCCGAAGCCCTCCCCGAACCCGTACCCTAAGCCGTACCCTAAGCCTTACCCTAAGCCTAACCCTAACCCTAGGCTACCCTTGACTGCTTCTGCCTCCAATAGATTTCCTAAGCACTAGTGTTTTAAGGAACAGCTTAAAAGGGAATCTTATTGTTATTTCTTTATAATGGGTGTGTTCCTTATCTTATCCTAGTGTCTAAACTCTTCTCCATGGCTGGACCCCCAAATAATATTCCTTTACGTGCTAAGGTGTATCTAGAGAGTGGGATAGGTATAATAACTACCCTAACCCTAACGCGTACCCTAACCCTAACCCCTACCCTAACCCTAACATGTACCCTAATCCTAACCCGTACCCTAAACCGAGCCCTAACCCTAACACTAACCCTAACCCTAACCCTAACCCATACCCTACGCCGTACCCAAAGCCCTCCCCGAACCCGTACCCTAAGCCGTACCCTAAGCCGTACCCTAAGCCGTACCCTAACCCTAGGCTACCCTTGACTGCTTCTGCCTCCAATAGATTTCGTAAGCACTAGTGTTTTAAGGAACAGCTTAAAAAGAGAATCCTAATGTGATTTCTTTATAATGGGTGTGTTCCTTATCTTATCCTAGTGTCTAAACTCTTCTCCATGGCTGGACCCACAAATAATATTCCTTTACGTGCTAAGGGGTATCTAGAGAGTGGGATAGGTTTAATAACTACCCTAACCCTAATGCGTACCCTAACCCTATCCCCTACCCTAACCCTAACACGTACCCTAATCCTAACCCGTACCCTAAACCGAGCCCTAACCCTAACACTAACCCTAACCCTAACCCATACCCTACGCCATACCCGAAGCCCTCCCCGAACCCGTACCCTAAGCCGTACCCTAAGCCGTACCCTAAGCCTAACCCTAACCCTAGGCTACCCTTGACTGCTTCTGCCTCCAATAGATTTCCTAAGCACTAGTGTTTTAAGGAACAGCTTAAAAAGAGAATCCTAATGTGATTTCTTTATAATGGGTGTGTTCCTTATCTTATCCTAGTGTCTAAACTCTTCTCCATGGCTGGACCTCCAAATAATATTCCTTTATGTGCTAAGGGGTATCTAGAGAGTGGGATAGTTTTAATAACTACCCTAACACTAACGCGTACCCTAACCCTAACCCCTACCCTAACCATAACACGTACCCTAATCCTAACCAATACCCTAAACCGAGCCCTAACCCTAATACTAACCCTAACCCTAACCCTAACCCATACCCTACGCCGTACCCGAAGCCCTCCCCGAACCCGTACCCTAAGCCGTACCTTAAGCCGTACCCTAAGCCTAACCCTAACCCTAGGCTACCCTTGACTGCTTCTGCCTCCAATAGATTTCCTAAGCACTAGTGTTTTAAGGAACAGCTTAAAAAGAGAATCCTATTGTGATTTCTTTATAATGGGTGTGTTCCTTATCTAATCCTAGTGTCTAAACTCTTCTCCATGGCTGGACCCCCAAATAATATTCCTTGACGTGCTAAGGTGTATCTAGAGAGTGGGATAGGTTTAATAACTACCCTAACACTAACGCATACCCTAACCCTAACCCCTACCCTAACCCTAACATGTACCCTAATCCTAACACGTACCCTAAACGGAGCCCTAACCCTAACACTAACCCTAACCCTAACCCTAACCCATACCCTACGCCGTACCCGAAGCCCTCCCCGAACCCGTACCCTAAGCCGTACCCTAAGCCGTACCCTAACCCTAGGCTACCCTTCACTGCTTCTGCCTCCAATAGATTTCCTAAGCACTAGTGTTTTAAGGAACAGCTTAAAAAGAGAATCCTAATGTGATTTCTTTATAATGGGTGTGTTCCTTATCTTATCCTAGTGTCTAAACTCTTCTCCATGGCTGGACCTCCAAATAATATTCCTTTATGTGCTAAGGGGTATCTAGAGAGTGGGATAGCTTTAATAACTACCCTAACACTAACGCGTACCCTAACCCTAACCCCTACCCTAACCATAACACGTACCCTAATCCTAACCAATACCCTAAACCGAGCCCTAAACCTAACACTAACCCTAAACCTAACCCTAACCCATACCCTACGCCGTACCCGAAGCCCTCCCCGAACCCGTACCCTAAGCCGTACCCTAAGCCGTACCCTAACCCTAGGCTACCCTTGACTGCTTCTGCCTCCAATAGATTTCCTAAGCACTAGTGTTTTAAGGAACAGCTTAAAAAGAGAATCCTAATGTGATTTCTTTATAATGGGTGTGTTCCTTATCTTATCCTAGTGTCTAAACTCTTCTCCATGGCTGGACCTCCAAATAATATTCCTTTATGTGCTAAGGGGTATCTAGAGAGTGGGATAGCTTTAATAACTACCCTAACACTAACGCGTACCCTAACCCTAACCCCTACCCTAACCATAACACGTACCCTAATCCTAACCAATACCCTAAACCGAGCCCTAACCCTAACACTAACCCTAACCCTAACCCTAACCCATACCCTACGCCGTACCCGAAGCCCTCCCCGAACCCGTACCCTAAGCCGTACGATAAGCCGTACCCTAAGCCTAACCCTAACCCTAGGCTACCCTTGACTGCTTCTGCCTCCAATAGATTTCCTAAGCACTAGTGTTTTAAGGAACAGCTTAAAAAGAGAATCCTAATGTGATTTCTTTATAATGGGTGTGTTCCTTATCTTATCCTAGTGTCTAAACTCTTCTCCATGGCTGGACCTCCAAATAATATTCCTTTACGTGCTAAGGGGTATCTAGAGAGTGGGTTAGGTTTAATAACTACCCTAACACTAACGCGTAACCTAACCCTAACCCCTACCCTAACCCTAACACGTACCCTAATCCTAACCCGTACCCCAAACCGAGCCTTAACCCTACCACTAACCCTAACCCTAACCCTAACCCATACCCTACGCCGTACCCGAAGCCCTCCCCGAACCCGTACCCTAAGCCGTACCCTAAGCCTAACCCCAAGCCTAACCCTAACCGTAGGCTACTCTTGACTGCTTCTGCCTCCAATAGATTTCCTAAGCACTAGTGTTTTAAGGAACAGCTTAAAAAGAGAATCCTAATGTGATTTCTTTATAATGGGTGTGTTCCTTATCTTATCCTAGTGTCTAAACTCTTCTCCATGGCTGGACCTCCAAATAATATTCCTTATGTGCTAAGGGGTATCTAGAGAGTGGGTTAGGTTTAATAACTACCCTAACACTAACGCGTACCCTAACCCTAACCCCTACCCTAACCCTAACACGTACCCTAATCCTAACCAATACCCTAAACCGAGCCCTAACCCTAACACTAACCCTAACCCTAACCCTAACCCATACCCTACGCCGTACCAGAAGCCCTCCCCGAACCCGTACCCTAAGCCGTACCCTAAGCCTAACCCTAAGCCTAACCCTAACCCTAGGCTACCCTTGAATGCTTCTGCCTCCAATAGATTTCCTAAGCACTAGTGTTTTAAGGAACAGCTTAAAAAGAGAATCCTAATGTGATTTCTTTATAATGGGTGTGTTCCTTATCTTATCCTAGTGTCTAAACTCTTCTCCATGGCTGGACCTCCAAATAATATTCCTTATGTGCTAAGGGGTATCTAGAGAGTGGGATAGCTTTAATAACTACCCTAACACTAACGCGTACCCTAACCCTAACCCCTACCCTAACCATAACACGTACCCTAATCCTAACCAATACCCTAAACCGAGCCCTAACCCTAACACTAACCCTAACCCTAACCCTAACCCATACCCTACGCCATACCCGAAGCCCTCCGCGAACCCGTACCCTAAGCCGTACCCTAAGCCGTACCCTAAGCCTAACCCTAACCCTAGGCTACCCTTGACTGCTTCTGCCTCCAATAGATTTCCTAAGCACTAGTGTTTTAAGGAACAGCTTAAAAAGAGAATCCTATTGTGATTTCTTTATAATGGGTGTGTTCCTTATCTTATCCTAGTGTCTAAACTCTTCTCCATGGCTGGACCCCCAAATAATATTCCTTGACGTGCTAAGGTGTATCTAGAGAGTGGGATAGGTTTAATAACTACCCTAACCCTAATGCGTACCCTAACCCTAACCCCTACACTAACCCTAACATGTACCCTAATCCTAACACGTACCCTAAACGGAGCCCTAACCCTAACACTAACCCTAACACTAACCCATAACTTATGCCGTACCCGAAGCCCTCCCCGAACCCGTATCCTAAGCCGTACCCTAAGCCTAACCCCAAGCCTAACCCTAACCGTAGGCTACTCTTGACTGCTTCTGCCTCCAATAGATTTCCTAAGCATTAGTGTTTTAAGGAACAGCTTAAAAAGAGAATCCTAATGTGATTTCTTTATAATGGGTGTGTTCCTTATCTTATCAAAGTGTCTAAACTCTTCTGCATGGCTGGACCTCCAAATAATATTCCTTTACGTGCTAAGCGGTATCTAGGGAGTGGGATAGGTTTAATAACTACCCTAACACTAACGCGTACCCTAACCTTAACCCCTACCCTAACCATAACACGTACCCTAATCCTAACCAATACCCTAAACCGAGCCCTAACCCTAACACTAACCCTAACCCTAACCCTAACCCATACCCTACGCCGTACCCGAAGCCCTCCCCGAACCCGTACCCTAAGCCGTACGATAAGCCGTACCCTAAGCCTAACCCTAACCCTAGGCTACCCTTGACTGCTTCTGCCTCCAATAGATTTCCTAAGCACTAGTGTTTTAAGGAACAGCTTAAAAAGAGAATCCTAATGTGATTTCTTTATAATGGATGTGTTCCTTATCTTATCCTAGTGTCTAAACTCTTCTCCATGGCTGGACCTCCAAATAATATTCCTTTACGTGATAAGGGGTATCTAGAGAGTGGGTTAGGTTTAATAACTACCCTAACACTAACACGTAACCTAACCCTAACCCCTACCCTAACCCTAACACGTACCCTAATCCTACCCCGTACCCCAAACCGAGCCCTAACCCTAACACTAACCCTAACCCTAACCCTAACCCATACCCTACGCCGTACCCGAAGCCCTCCCCGAACCCGTACCCTAAGCCGTACCCTAAGCCGTACCCTAAGCCTAACCCTAACCCTAGGCTACCCTTGACTGCTTCTGCCTCCAATAGATTTCCTAAGCACTAGTGTTTTAAGGAACAGCTTAAAAAGAGAATCCTAATGTGATTTCTTTATAATGGGTGTGTTCCTTATCTTATCCTAGTGTCTAAAGTCTTCTCCATGGCTGGACCTCCAAATAATATTCCTTTACGTGCTAAGGGGTATCTAGAGAGTGGGTTAGGTTTAATAACTACCCTAACACTAACGCGTAACCTAACCCTAACCCCTACCCTAACCCTAACACGTACCCTAATCCTAACCCGTACCCCAAACCGAGCTCTAACCCTAACACTAACCCTAACCCTAACCCTAACCCATACCCTACGCCGTACCCGAAGCCCTCCCCGAACCCGTACCCTAAGCCGTACCCTAAGCCGTACCCTAAGCCTAACCCTAACCCTAGGCTACCCTTGACTGCTTCTGCCTCCAATAGATTTCCTAAGCACTAGTGTTTTAAGGAACAGCTTAAAAAGAGAATCCTAATGTGATTTCTTTATAATGGGTGTGTTCCTTATCTTATCCTAGTGTCTAAACTCTTCTCCATGGCTGGACCTCCAAATAATATTCCTTTACGTGCTAAGGGGTATCTAGAGAGTGGGTTAGGTTTAATAACTACCCTAACACTAACGCGTACCCTAACCCTAACCGCTACCCTAACCCTAACACGTACCCTAATCCTAACCAATACCCTAAACCGAGCCCTAACCCTAACACTAACCCTAACCCTAACCCTAACCCATACCCTACGCCGTACCAGAAGCCCTCCCCGAACCCGTACCCTAAGCCGTACCCTAAGCCTAACCCTAAGCCTAACCCTAACCCTAGGCTACCCTTGAATGCTTCTGCCTCCAATAGATTTCCTAAGCACTAGTGTTTTAAGGAACAGCTTAAAAAGAGAATCCTAATGTGATTTCTTTATAATGGGTGTGTTCCTTATCTTATCCTAGTGTCTAAACTCTTCTCCATGGCTGGACCTCCAAATAATATTCCTTTACGTGCTAAGGGGTATCTAGAGAGTGGGTTAGGTTTAATAACTACCCTAACACTAACGCGTAACCTAACCCTAACCCCTACCCTAACCCTAACACGTACCCTAATCCTAACCCGTACCCCAAACCGAGCTCTAACCCTAACACTAACCCTAACCCTAACCCTAACCCATACCCTACGCCGTACCCGAAGCCCTCCCCGAACCCGTACCCTAAGCCGTACCCTAAGCCGTACCCTAAGCCTAACCCTAACCCTAGGCTACCCTTGACTGCTTCTGCCTCCAATAGATTTCCTAAGCACTAGTGTTTTAAGGAACAGCTTAAAAAGAGAATCCTAATGTGATTTCTTTATAATGGGTGTGTTCCTTATCTTATCCTAGTGTCTAAACTCTTCTCCATGGCTGGACCTCCAAATAATATTCCTTATGTGCTAAGGGGTATCTAGAGAGTGGGATAGCTTTAATAACTACCCTAACACTAACGCGTACCCTAACCCTAACCCCTACCCTAACCATAACACGTACCCTAATCCTAACCAATACCCTAAACCGAGCCCTAACCCTAACACTAACCCTAACCCTAACCCTAACCCATACCCTATGCCATACCCGAAGCCCTCCCCGAACCCGTACCCTAAGCCGTACCCTAAGCCGTACCCTAAGCCTAACCCTAACCCTAGGCTACCCTTGACTGCGTCTGCCTCCAATAGATTTCCTAAGCACTAGTGTTTTAAGGAACAGCTTAAAAAGAGAATCCTATTGTGATTTCTTTATAATGGGTGTGTTCCTTATCTTATCCTAGTGTCTAAACTCTTCTCCATGGCTGGACCCCCAAATAATATTCCTTGACGTGCTAAGGTGTATCTAGAGAGTGGGATAGGTTTAATAACTACCCTAACCCTAATTCGTACCCTAACCCTAACCCCTACACTAACCCTAACATGTACCCTAATCCTAACACGTACCCTAAACGGAGCCCTAACCCTAACACTAACCCTAACCCTAACCCATAACTTATGCCGTACCCGAAGCCCTCCCCGAACCCGTACCCTAAGCCGTACCCTAAGCCTAACCCCAAGCCTAACCCTAACCGTAGGCTACTCTTGACTGCTTCTGCCTCCAATAGATTTCCTAAGCATTAGTGTTTTAAGGAACAGCTTAAAAAGAGAATCCTAATGTGATTTCTTTATAATGGGTGTGTTCCTTATCTTATCAAAGTGTCTAAACTCTTCTGCATGGCTGGACCTCCAAATAATATTCCTTTACGTGCTAAGCGGTATCTAGGGAGTGGGATAGGTTTAATAACTACCCTAACACTAACGCGTACCCTAACCCTAACCCCTACCCTAACCATAACACGTACCCTAATCCTAACCAATACCCTAAACCGAGCCCTAACCCTAACACTAACCCTAACCCTAACCCTAACCCATACCCTACGCCGTACCCGAAGCCCTCCCCGAACCCATACCCTAAGCCGTACGATAAGCCGTACCCTAAGCCTAACCCTAACCCTAGGCTACCCTTGACTGCTTCTGCCTCCAATAGATTTCCTAAGCACTAGTGTTTTAAGGAACAGCTTAAAAAGAGAATCCTAATGTGATTTCTTTATAATGGGTGTGTTCCTTATCTTATCCTAGTGTCTAAACTCTTCTCCATGGCTGGACCTCCAAATAATATTCCTTTACGTGATAAGGGGTATCTAGAGAGTGGGTTAGGTTTAATAACTACCCTAACACTAACACGTAACCTAACCCTAACCCCTACCCTAACCCTAACACGTACCCTAATCCTACCCCGTACCCCAAACCGAGCCCTAACCCTAACACTAACCCTAACCCTAACCCTAACCCATACCCTACGCCGTAACCGAAGCCCTCCCCGAACCCGTACCCTAAGCCGTACCCTAAGCCGTACCCTAAGCCTAACCCTAACCCTAGGCTACCCTTGACTGCTTCTGCCTCCAATAGATTTCCTAAGCACTAGTGTTTTAAGGAACAGCTTAAAAAGAGAATCCTAATGTGATTTCTTTATAATGGGTGTGTTCCTTATCTTATCCTAGTGTCTAAACTCTTCTCCATGGCTGGACCTCCAAATAATATTCCTTTACGTGCTAAGCGGTATCTAGAGAGTGGGATAGGTTTAATAACTACCCTAACCCTAACGCGTACCCTAACCCTAACCCCTACCCTAACCCTAACACGAACACTAATCCTAAACCGTACCCTAAACCGAGCCCTAACCCTAACACTTACCCTAACCCTAAACCTAACCCATACACTACGCCGTACCCGAACTCCTCCCCGAACCCGTAACCTAAGCCGTACCCTAACCCTAACCCTAAGCCTAACCCTAATCCTAGGCTACCCTTGACGGCTTCTGCCTCCAATAGATTTCCTAAGCACTAGTGTTTTAAGGAACAGCTTAAAAAGAGAATCCTAATGTGATTTCTTTATAATGGGTGTGTTCCTTATCTTATCCTAGTGTCTAAACTCTTCTCCATGGCTGGACACCCAAATAATATTCCTTTACGTGCTAAGGGGTATCTAGAGAGTTGGATAGGTTTAATAACTACCCTAACCCAAACGCGTACCCTTACCCTAACACCTACCCTAACCCTAACACGTACCCTAATCCTAACCCGTATACTAAACCGAGCCCTAACCCTAAAACTAACACTAAACCTAACCCTAACCCATACCCTACGGATACCCGAACCCCTCACCAAACCCGTACCCTAAGCCGTACCCTAAGCCTAACCCTAAGCCTAACCCTAACCCTAGGCTACCCTTGACGGCTTCTGCCTCCAATAGATTTCCTAAGCACTAGTGTTTTAAGGAACAGCTTAAAAAGAGAATCCTAATGTGATTTCTTCATAATGGGTGTGTTCCTTATCTTATCCTAGTGTCTAAACTCTTCTCCATGGCTGGACCCTCAAATAATATTCCTTTACGTGCTAAGGGGTATCTAGAGAGTGGGTTAGGTTTAATAACTACCCTAACACTAACGCGTAACCTAACCCTAACCCCTACCCTAACACTAACACATACCCTAATCCTAACCAATACCCTAAACCGAGCCCTAACCCTAACACTAACCCTAACCCTAACCCTAACCCATACCCTACGCACGCCGTACCAGAAGCCCTCCCCGAACCCGTACCCTAAGCCGTATCCTAAGCCTAACCCTAAGCCTAACCCTAACCCTAGGCTACCCTTGAATGCTTCTGCCTCCAATAGATTTCCTAAGCACTAGTGTTTTAAGGAACAGCTTAAAAAGAGAATCCTAATGTGATTTCTTTATAATGGGTGTGTTCCTTATCTTATCCTAGTGTCTAAACTCTTCTCCATGGCTGGACCTCCAAATAATATCCCTTTATGTGCTAAGGGGTATCTAGAGAGTGGGATAGCTTTAATAACTACCCTAACACTAACGCGTACCCTAACCCTAACCCCTACCCTAACCCTAACATGTACACTAATCCTAACCAATAACCTAAACCGAGCCCTAACCCTAACATTAACCCTAACCCTAACCCTAACCCATACCCTACGCCGTACCCGAAGCCCTCCCCGAACCCGTACCCTAAGCTGTACCCTAAGCCGTACCCTAAGCCTAACCCTAACCCTAGGCTACCCTTGACTGCTTCTGCCGCCAATAGATTTCCTAAGCACTAGTGTTTTAAGGAACAGCTTAAAAAGAGAATCCTAATGTGATTTCTTTATAATGGGTGTGTTCCTTATCTTATCCTAGTGTCTAAACTCTTCTCCATGGCTGGACCTCCAAATAATATTCCTTTATGTGCTAAGGGGTATCTAGAGAGTGGGATAGCTTTAATAACTACCCTAACACTAACGCGTACCCTAACCCTAACCCCTACCCTAACCATAACACGTACCCTAATCCTAACCAATACCCTAAACCGAGCCCTAACCCTAACACTAACCCTAACCCTAACCCATACCCTACGCCGTACCCGAAGCCCTCCCCGAACCCGTACCCTAAGCCGTACCCTAAGCCGTACCCTAAGCCTAACCCTAACCCTAGGCTACCCTTGACTGCTTCTGCCTCCAATAGATTTCCTAAGCACTAGTGTTTTAAGGAACAGCTTAAAAAGAGAATCCTAATGTGATTTCTTTATAATGGGTGTGTTCCTTATCTTATCCTAGTGTCTAAACTCTTCTCCATGGCTGGACCTCCAAATAATATTCCTTATGTGCTAAGGGGTATCTAGAGAGTGGGATAGCTTTAATAACTACCCTAACACTAACGCGTACCCTAACCCTAACCCCTACCCTAACCCTAACACGTACCCTAATCCTAACCAATACCCTAAACCGAGCCCTAACCCTAACACTAACCCTAACCGTAACCCTAACCCATACCCTACGCCATACCCGAATCCCTCCCCGAACCCGTACCCTAAGCCGTACCCTAAGCCGTACCCTAAGCCTAACCCTAACCCTAGGCTACCCTTGACTGCTTCTGCCTCCAATAGATTTCCTAAGCACTAGTGTTTTAAGGAACATCTTAAAAAGAGAATCCTATTGTGATTTCTTTATAATGGGTGTGTTCCTTATCTTATCCTAGTGTCTAAACTCTTCTCCATGGCTGGACCCCCAAATAATATTCCTTGACGTGCTAAGGTGTATCTAGAGAGTGGGATAGGTTTAATAACTACCCTAACCCTAACGCGTACCCTAACCCTAACCCCTACCCTAACCCTAACATGTACCCTAATCCTAACACGTACCCTAATCGGAGCCCTAACCCTAACATTAACCCTAACCCTAACCCATACCCTATGCCGTACCCGAAGCCCTCCCCGAACCCGTAACCTAAGCCGTACCCTAAGCCTAACCCCAAGCCTAACCCTAACCGTAGGCTACTCTTGACTGCTTCTGCCTCCAATAGATTTCCTAAGCACTAGTGCTTTAAGGAACAGCTTAAAAAGAGAATCCTAATGTGATTTCTTTATAATGGGTGTGTTCCTTATTTATCAAAGTGTCTAAACTCTTCTGCATGGCTGGACCTCCAAATAATATTCCTTTACGTGCTAAGCGGTATCTAGGGAGTGGGATAGGTTTAATAACTATGCTAAACCTAACGCGTACCCTAACCCTAACTCCTACCCTAACCCTAACACGTACCCTAATACTAACCTGTACACTAAAACGAGCCCTAACCCTAACACTAACCCTAACCCTAACCCTAACCCATACACTACGCCATACCAGAAACCCTCCCCGAACCCATAACCTAAGCCGTACCCAAACACTAACCCTAACCCTAACCCTACGCCGTACTCGAAACCCTCCCCGAACCCGTAACCTAAGCCGTACCGTAACCCTAAACCTAAGCCTAGCCCTAACCCTAGGCTACCCTTGACTGCTTCTCCCTCCAATAGATTTCCTAAGCACTAGTGTTTTAAGGAACAGCTTAAAAAGAGTATCCTGATGTGATTTCTTTATAATGGGTGTGTTCCTTATGTTATCCTAGGGTCTAAACTCTTCTCAATGGCTGGACCCCCAAATAATATTCCTTTTTGTGCGAAGGGGTATCTAGAGAGTGGGATAGGTTTAATAAATGCCCTAACCATAACGCGTACCCTAACTCTAACCCCTACCCTAACCCTAACACGTATCCTAATCCTAACCCGTACCCTAAACCGAGCCCTAACCCTAACCCTAACCCTTAACATAACCCTAACCCATACCCTACGCCGTACGCGAACCCCTCCCCGAACCCGTACCCTAAGCCGTAACCTATCCGTAACCCTAAGCCTAACCCTAACCCTAACCCTAACCCTAACCCTATCCCTAACACTTACCCTAACCCTAACCCTAACCCATACCCTACACCGTACCCGAACCCCTCCCCGAAACCATACCCTAAGCCGTACCCTAACCCTAAGCCAAAGCCTAACCCTAACCCTAGGCTACCCTTGACTGCTTCTGCCTCCAATAGATTTCCTAAGCACTAGTGTTTTAAGGAACAGCTTAAAAAGAGAATCCTAATGTGATTTCTTTATAATGGGTGTGTTCCTTATCTTATCCTAGTGTCTAAACTCTTCTCCATGGCTGGACCCTCAAATAATATTCCTTTACGTGCTAAGCGGTATCTAGAGAGTGGGATAGGTTTAATAACTACCCTAACCCTAACGCGTACCCTAACCCTAACCCCTACCCTAACACTAACACGAACACTAATCCTAAACCGTACCCTAAACCGAGCCCTAACCCTAACACTTACCCTAACCCTAACCCTAACCCATACACTACGCCGTACCCGAACTCCTCCCCGAACCCGTAACCTAAGCCGTACCCTAACCCTAACCCTAAGCCTAACCCTAATCCTAGGCTACCCTTGACGGCTTCTGCCTCCAATAGATTTCCTAAGCACTAGTGTTTTAAGGAACAGCTTAAAAAGAGTATCCTGATGTGATTTCTTTATAATGGGTGTGTTCCTTATTTTATCCTAGTGTCTAAACTCTTCTCCATGGCTGGACACCCAAATAATATTCCTTTACGTGCTAAGGGGTATCTAGAGAGTTGGATAGGTTTAATAACTACCCTAACCCAAACGCGTACCCTTACCCTAACCCCTACCCTAACCCTAACACGTACCCTAATCCTAACCCGTATACTAAACCGAGCCCTAACCCTAAAACTAACACTAAACCTAACCCTAACCCATACCCTACGGATACCCGAACCCCTCACCAATCCCGTACCCTAAGCCGTACCCTAAGCCTAACCCTAAGCCTAACCCTAACCCTAGGCTACCCTTGACGGCTTCTGCCTCCAATAGATTTCCTAAGCACTAGTGTTTTAAGGAACAGCTTAAAAGAGAATCCTAATGTGATTTCTTTATAATGGGTGTGTTCCTTATCTTATCCTAGTGTCTAAACTCTGCTCCATGGCTGGACCTCCAAATAATATTCCTTTATGTGCTAAGGGGTATCTAGAGAGTGGGATAGGTTTAATAACTACCCTAACACTAACGCGTACCCTAACCCTAACCCCTACCCTAACCATAACACGTACCCTAATCCTAAACAATACCCTAAACCGAGCCCTAACCCTAACACTAACCCTAACCCTAACCCTAACCCATACCCTACGCCGTACCCGAAGCCCTCCCCGAACCCGTACCCTAAGCCGTACCCTAAGCCTTACCCTAAGCCTAACCCTAACCCTAGGCTACCCTTGACTGCTTCTGCCTCCAATAGATTTCCTAAGCACTAGTGTTTTAAGGAACAGCTTAAAAGGGAATCTTATTGTTATTTCTTTATAATGGGTGTGTTCCTTATCTTATCCTAGTGTCTAAACTCTTCTCCATGGCTGGACCCCCAAATAATATTCCTTTACGTGCTAAGGTGTATCTAGAGAGTGGGATAGGTATAATAACTACCCTAACCCTAACGCGTACCCTAACCCTAACCCCTACCCTAACCCTAACATGTACCCTAATCCTAACCCGTACCCTAAACCGAGCCCTAACCCTAACACTAACCCTAACCCTAACCCTAACCCATACCCTACGCCGTACCCAAAGCCCTCCCCGAACCCGTACCCTAAGCCGTACCCTAAGCCGTACCCTAAGCCGTACCCTAACCCTAGGCTACCCTTGACTGCTTCTGCCTCCAATAGATTTCGTAAGCACTAGTGTTTTAAGGAACAGCTTAAAAAGAGAATCCTAATGTGATTTCTTTATAATGGGTGTGTTCCTTATCTTATCCTAGTGTCTAAACTCTTCTCCATGGCTGGACCTCCAAATAATATTCCTTTATGTGCTAAGGGGTATCTAGAGAGTGGGATAGTTTTAATAACTACCCTAACACTAACGCGTACCCTAACCCTAACCCCTACCCTAACCATAACACGTACCCTAATCCTAACCAATACCCTAAACCGAGCCCTAACCCTAATACTAACCCTAACCCTAACCCTAACCCATACCCTACGCCGTACCCGAAGCCCTCCCCGAACCCGTACCCTAAGCCGTACCTTAAGCCGTACCCTAAGCCTAACCCTAACCCTAGGCTACCCTTGACTGCTTCTGCCTCCAATAGATTTCCTAAGCACTAGTGTTTTAAGGAACAGCTTAAAAAGAGAATCCTATTGTGATTTCTTTATAATGGGTGTGTTCCTTATCTAATCCTAGTGTCTAAACTCTTCTCCATGGCTGGACCCCCAAATAATATTCCTTGACGTGCTAAGGTGTATCTAGAGAGTGGGATAGGTTTAATAACTACCCTAACACTAACGCATACCCTAACCCTAACCCCTACCCTAACCCTAACATGTACCCTAATCCTAACACGTACCCTAAACGGAGCCCTAACCCTAACACTAACCCTAACCCTAACCCTAACCCATACCCTACGCCGTACCCGAAGCCCTCCCCGAACCCGTACCCTAAGCCGTACCCTAAGCCGTACCCTAACCCTAGGCTACCCTTCACTGCTTCTGCCTCCAATAGATTTCCTAAGCACTAGTGTTTTAAGGAACAGCTTAAAAAGAGAATCCTAATGTGATTTCTTTATAATGGGTGTGTTCCTTATCTTATCCTAGTGTCTAAACTCTTCTCCATGGCTGGACCTCCAAATAATATTCCTTTATGTGCTAAGGGGTATCTAGAGAGTGGGATAGCTTTAATAACTACCCTAACACTAACGCGTACCCTAACCCTAACCCCTACCCTAACCATAACACGTACCCTAATCCTAACCAATACCCTAAACCGAGCCCTAAACCTAACACTAACCCTAAACCTAACCCTAACCCATACCCTACGCCGTACCCGAAGCCCTCCCCGAACCCGTACCCTAAGCCGTACCCTAAGCCGTACCCTAACCCTAGGCTACCCTTGACTGCTTCTGCCTCCAATAGATTTCCTAAGCACTAGTGTTTTAAGGAACAGCTTAAAAAGAGAATCCTAATGTGATTTCTTTATAATGGGTGTGTTCCTTATCTTATCCTAGTGTCTAAACTCTTCTCCATGGCTGGACCTCCAAATAATATTCCTTTATGTGCTAAGGGGTATCTAGAGAGTGGGATAGCTTTAATAACTACCCTAACACTAACGCGTACCCTAACCCTAACCCCTACCCTAACCATAACACGTACCCTAATCCTAACCAATACCCTAAACCGAGCCCTAACCCTAACACTAACCCTAACCCTAACCCTAACCCATACCCTACGCCGTACCCGAAGCCCTCCCCGAACCCGTACCCTAAGCCGTACGATAAGCCGTACCCTAAGCCTAACCCTAACCCTAGGCTACCCTTGACTGCTTCTGCCTCCAATAGATTTCCTAAGCACTAGTGTTTTAAGGAACAGCTTAAAAAGAGAATCCTAATGTGATTTCTTTATAATGGGTGTGTTCCTTATCTTATCCTAGTGTCTAAACTCTTCTCCATGGCTGGACCTCCAAATAATATTCCTTTACGTGCTAAGGGGTATCTAGAGAGTGGGTTAGGTTTAATAACTACCCTAACACTAACGCGTAACCTAACCCTAACCCCTACCCTAACCCTAACACGTACCCTAATCCTAACCCGTACCCCAAACCGAGCCTTAACCCTACCACTAACCCTAACCCTAACCCTAACCCATACCCTACGCCGTACCCGAAGCCCTCCCCGAACCCGTACCCTAAGCCGTACCCTAAGCCTAACCCCAAGCCTAACCCTAACCGTAGGCTACTCTTGACTGCTTCTGCCTCCAATAGATTTCCTAAGCACTAGTGTTTTAAGGAACAGCTTAAAAAGAGAATCCTAATGTGATTTCTTTATAATGGGTGTGTTCCTTATCTTATCCTAGTGTCTAAACTCTTCTCCATGGCTGGACCTCCAAATAATATTCCTTATGTGCTAAGGGGTATCTAGAGAGTGGGTTAGGTTTAATAACTACCCTAACACTAACGCGTACCCTAACCCTAACCCCTACCCTAACCCTAACACGTACCCTAATCCTAACCAATACCCTAAACCGAGCCCTAACCCTAACACTAACCCTAACCCTAACCCTAACCCATACCCTACGCCGTACCAGAAGCCCTCCCCGAACCCGTACCCTAAGCCGTACCCTAAGCCTAACCCTAAGCCTAACCCTAACCCTAGGCTACCCTTGAATGCTTCTGCCTCCAATAGATTTCCTAAGCACTAGTGTTTTAAGGAACAGCTTAAAAAGAGAATCCTAATGTGATTTCTTTATAATGGGTGTGTTCCTTATCTTATCCTAGTGTCTAAACTCTTCTCCATGGCTGGACCTCCAAATAATATTCCTTATGTGCTAAGGGGTATCTAGAGAGTGGGATAGCTTTAATAACTACCCTAACACTAACGCGTACCCTAACCCTAACCCCTACCCTAACCATAACACGTACCCTAATCCTAACCAATACCCTAAACCGAGCCCTAACCCTAACACTAACCCTAACCCTAACCCTAACCCATACCCTACGCCATACCCGAAGCCCTCCGCGAACCCGTACCCTAAGCCGTACCCTAAGCCGTACCCTAAGCCTAACCCTAACCCTAGGCTACCCTTGACTGCTTCTGCCTCCAATAGATTTCCTAAGCACTAGTGTTTTAAGGAACAGCTTAAAAAGAGAATCCTATTGTGATTTCTTTATAATGGGTGTGTTCCTTATCTTATCCTAGTGTCTAAACTCTTCTCCATGGCTGGACCCACAAATAATATTCCTTGACGTGCTAAGGTGTATCTAGAGAGTGGGATAGGTTTAATAACTACCCTAACCCTAATGCGTACCCTAACCCTAACCCCTACACTAACCCTAACATGTACCCTAATCCTAACACGTACCCTAAACGGAGCCCTAACCCTAACACTAACCCTAACCCTAACCCATAACTTATGCCGTACCCGAAGCCCTCCCCGAACCCGTATCCTAAGCCGTACCCTAAGCCTAACCCCAAGCCTAACCCTAACCGTAGGCTACTCTTGACTGCTTCTGCCTCCAATAGATTTCCTAAGCATTAGTGTTTTAAGGAACAGCTTAAAAAGAGAATCCTAATGTGATTTCTTTATAATGGGTGTGTTCCTTATCTTATCAAAGTGTCTAAACTCTTCTGCATGGCTGGACCTCCAAATAATATTCCTTTACGTGCTAAGCGGTATCTAGGGAGTGGGATAGGTTTAATAACTACCCTAACACTAACGCGTACCCTAACCCTAACCCCTACCCTAACCATAACACGTACCCTAATCCTAACCAATACCCTAAACCGAGCCCTAACCCTAACACTAACCCTAACCCTAACCCTAACCCATACCCTACGCCGTACCCGAAGCCCTCCCCGAACCCGTACCCTAAGCCGTACGATAAGCCGTACCCTAAGCCTAACCCTAACCCTAGGCTACCCTTGACTGCTTCTGCCTCCAATAGATTTCCTAAGCACTAGTGTTTTAAGGAACAGCTTAAAAAGAGAATCCTAATGTGATTTCTTTATAATGGGTGTGTTCCTTATCTTATCCTAGTGTCTAAACTCTTCTCCATGGCTGGACCTCCAAATAATATTCCTTTACGTGATAAGGGGTATCTAGAGAGTGGGTTAGGTTTAATAACTACCCTAACACTAACACGTAACCTAACCCTAACCCCTACCCTAACCCTAACACGTACCCTAATCCTACCCCGTACCCCAAACCGAGCCCTAACCCTAACACTAACCCTAACCCTAACCCTAACCCATACCCTACGCCGTACCCGAAGCCCTCCCCGAACCCGTACCCTAAGCCGTACCCTAAGCCGTACCCTAAGCCTAACCCTAACCCTAGGCTACCCTTGACTGCTTCTGCCTCCAATAGATTTCCTAAGCACTAGTGTTTTAAGGAACAGCTTAAAAAGAGAATCCTAATGTGATTTCTTTATAATGGGTGTGTTCCTTATCTTATCCTAGTGTCTAAAGTCTTCTCCATGGCTGGACCTCCAAATAATATTCCTTTACGTGCTAAGGGGTATCTAGAGAGTGGGTTAGGTTTAATAACTACCCTAACACTAACGCGTAACCTAACCCTAACCCCTACCCTAACCCTAACACGTACCCTAATCCTAACCCGTACCCCAAACCGAGCTCTAACCCTAACACTAACCCTAACCCTAACCCTAACCCATACCCTACGCCGTACCCGAAGCCCTCCCCGAACCCGTACCCTAAGCCGTACCCTAAGCCGTACCCTAAGCCTAACCCTAACCCTAGGCTACCCTTGACTGCTTCTGCCTCCAATAGATTTCCTAAGCACTAGTGTTTTAAGGAACAGCTTAAAAAGAGAATCCTAATGTGATTTCTTTATAATGGGTGTGCTCCTTATCTTATCCTAGTGTCTAAACTCTTCTCCATGGCTGGACCTCCAAATAATATTCCTTTACGTGCTAAGGGGTATCTAGAGAGTGGGTTAGGTTTAATAACTACCCTAACACTAACGCGTACCCTAACCCTAACCGCTACCCTAACCCTAACACGTACCCTAATCCTAACCAATACCCTAAACCGAGCCCTAACCCTAACACTAACCCTAACCCTAACCCTAACCCATACCCTACGCCGTACCAGAAGCCCTCCCCGAACCCGTACCCTAAGCCGTACCCTAAGCCTAACCCTAAGCCTAACCCTAACCCTAGGCTACCCTTGAATGCTTCTGCCTCCAATAGATTTCCTAAGCACTAGTGTTTTAAGGAACAGCTTAAAAAGAGAATCCTAATGTGATTTCTTTATAATGGGTGTGTTCCTTATCTTATCCTAGTGTCTAAACTCTTCTCCATGGCTGGACCTCCAAATAATATTCCTTTACGTGCTAAGGGGTATCTAGAGAGTGGGTTAGGTTTAATAACTACCCTAACACTAACGCGTAACCTAACCCTAACCCCTACCCTAACCCTAACACGTACCCTAATCCTAACCCGTACCCCAAACCGAGCTCTAACCCTAACACTAACCCTAACCCTAACCCTAACCCATACCCTACGCCGTACCCGAAGCCCTCCCCGAACCCGTACCCTAAGCCGTACCCTAAGCCGTACCCTAAGCCTAACCCTAACCCTAGGCTACCCTTGACTGCTTCTGCCTCCAATAGATTTCCTAAGCACTAGTGTTTTAAGGAACAGCTTAAAAAGAGAATCCTAATGTGATTTCTTTATAATGGGTGTGTTCCTTATCTTATCCTAGTGTCTAAACTCTTCTCCATGGCTGGACCTCCAAATAATATTCCTTATGTGCTAAGGGGTATCTAGAGAGTGGGATAGCTTTAATAACTACCCTAACACTAACGCGTACCCTAACCCTAACCCCTACCCTAACCATAACACGTACCCTAATCCTAACCAATACCCTAAACCGAGCCCTAACCCTAACACTAACCCTAACCCTAACCCTAACCCATACCCTATGCCATACCCGAAGCCCTCCCCGAACCCGTACCCTAAGCCGTACCCTAAGCCGTACCCTAAGCCTAACCCTAACCCTAGGCTACCCTTGACTGCGTCTGCCTCCAATAGATTTCCTAAGCACTAGTGTTTTAAGGAACAGCTTAAAAAGAGAATCCTATTGTGATTTCTTTATAATGGGTGTGTTCCTTATCTTATCCTAGTGTCTAAACTCTTCTCCATGGCTGGACCCACAAATAATATTCCTTGACGTGCTAAGGTGTATCTAGAGAGTGGGATAGGTTTAATAACTACCCTAACCCTAATTCGTACCCTAACCCTAACCCCTACACTAACCCTAACATGTACCCTAATCCTAACACGTACCCTAAACGGAGCCCTAACCCTAACACTAACCCTAACCCTAACCCATAACTTATGCCGTACCCGAAGCCCTCCCCGAACCCGTACCCTAAGCCGTACCCTAAGCCTAACCCCAAGCCTAACCCTAACCGTAGGCTACTCTTGACTGCTTCTGCCTCCAATAGATTTCCTAAGCATTAGTGTTTTAAGGAACAGCTTAAAAAGAGAATCCTAATGTGATTTCTTTATAATGGGTGTGTTCCTTATCTTATCAAAGTGTCTAAACTCTTCTGCATGGCTGGACCTCCAAATAATATTCCTTTACGTGCTAAGCGGTATCTAGGGAGTGGGATAGGTTTAATAACTACCCTAACACTAACGCGTACCCTAACCCTAACCCCTACCCTAACCATAACACGTACCCTAATCCTAACCAATACCCTAAACCGAGCCCTAACCCTAACACTAACCCTAACCCTAACCCTAACCCATACCCTACGCCGTACCCGAAGCCCTCCCCGAACCCATACCCTAAGCCGTACGATAAGCCGTACCCTAAGCCTAACCCTAACCCTAGGCTACCCTTGACTGCTTCTGCCTCCAATAGATTTCCTAAGCACTAGTGTTTTAAGGAACAGCTTAAAAAGAGAATCCTAATGTGATTTCTTTATAATGGGTGTGTTCCTTATCTTATCCTAGTGTCTAAACTCTTCTCCATGGCTGGACCTCCAAATAATATTCCTTTACGTGATAAGGGGTATCTAGAGAGTGGGTTAGGTTTAATAACTACCCTAACACTAACACGTAACCTAACCCTAACCCCTACCCTAACCCTAACACGTACCCTAATCCTACCCCGTACCCCAAACCGAGCCCTAACCCTAACACTAACCCTAACCCTAACCCTAACCCATACCCTACGCCGTAACCGAAGCCCTCCCCGAACCCGTACCCTAAGCCGTACCCTAAGCCGTACCCTAAGCCTAACCCTAACCCTAGGCTACCCTTGACTGCTTCTGCCTCCAATAGATTTCCTAAGCACTAGTGTTTTAAGGAACAGCTTAAAAAGAGAATCCTAATGTGATTTCTTTATAATGGGTGTGTTCCTTATCTTATCCTAGTGTCTAAAGTCTTCTCCATGGCTGGACCTCCAAATAATATTCCTTTACGTGCTAAGGGGTATCTAGAGAGTGGGTTAGGTTTAATAACTACCCTAACACTAACGCGTAACCTAACCCTAACCCCTACCCTAACCCTAACACGTACCCTAATCCTAACCCGTACCCCATACCGAGCTCTAACCCTAACACTAACCCTAACCCTAACCCTAACCCATACCCTACGCCGTACCCGAAGCCCTCCCCGAACCCGTACCCTAAGCCGTACCCTAAGCCGTACCCTAAGCCTAACCCTAACCCTAGGCTACCCTTGACTGCTTCTGCCTCCAATAGATTTCCTAAGCACTAGTGTTTTAAGGAACAGCTTAAAAAGAGAATCCTAATGTGATTTCTTTATAATGGGTGTGTTCCTTATCTTATCCTAGTGTCTAAACTCTTCTCCATGGCTGGACCTCCAAATAATATTCCTTTACGTGCTAAGGGGTATCTAGAGAGTGGGTTAGGTTTAATAACTACCCTAACACTAACGCGTACCCTAACCCTAACCGCTACCCTAACCCTAACACGTACCCTAATCCTAACCAATACCCTAAACCGAGCCCTAACCCTAACACTAACCCTAACCCTAACCCTAACCCATACCCTACGCCGTACCAGAAGCCCTCCCCGAACCCGTACCCTAAGCCGTACCCTAAGCCTAACCCTAAGCCTAACCCTAACCCTAGGCTACCCTTGAATGCTTCTGCCTCCAATAGATTTCCTAAGCACTAGTGTTTTAAGGAACAGCTTAAAAAGAGAATCCTAATGTGATTTCTTTATAATGGGTGTGTTCCTTATCTTATCCTAGTGTCTAAACTCTTCTCCATGGCTGGACCTCCAAATAATATTCCTTTACGTGCTAAGGGGTATCTAGAGAGTGGGTTAGGTTTAATAACTACCCTAACACTAACGCGTAACCTAACCCTAACCCCTACCCTAACCCTAACACGTACCCTAATCCTAACCCGTACCCCAAACCGAGCTCTAACCCTAACACTAACCCTAACCCTAACCCTAACCCATACCCTACGCCGTACCCGAAGCCCTCCCCGAACCCGTACCCTAAGCCGTACCCTAAGCCGTACCCTAAGCCTAACCCTAACCCTAGGCTACCCTTGACTGCTTCTGCCTCCAATAGATTTCCTAAGCACTAGTGTTTTAAGGAACAGCTTAAAAAGAGAATCCTAATGTGATTTCTTTATAATGGGTGTGTTCCTTATCTTATCCTAGTGTCTAAACTCTTCTCCATGGCTGGACCTCCAAATAATATTCCTTATGTGCTAAGGGGTATCTAGAGAGTGGGATAGCTTTAATAACTACCCTAACACTAACGCGTACCCTAACCCTAACCCCTACCCTAACCATAACACGTACCCTAATCCTAACCAATACCCTAAACCGAGCCCTAACCCTAACACTAACCCTAACCCTAACCCTAACCCATACCCTATGCCATACCCGAAGCCCTCCCCGAACCCGTACCCTAAGCCGTACCCTAAGCCGTACCCTAAGCCTAACCCTAACCGTAGGCTACTCTTGACTGCTTCTGCCTCCAATAGATTTCCTAAGCACTAGTGTTTTAAGGAACAGCTTAAAAAGAGAATCCTAATGTGATTTCTTTATAATGGGTGTGTTCCTTATCTTATCCTAGTGTCTAAACTCTTCTCCATGGCTGGACCTCCAAATAATATTCCTTATGTGCTAAGGGGTATCTAGAGAGTGGGTTAGGTTTAATAACTACCCTAACACTAACGCGTACCCTAACCCTAACCCCTACCCTAACCCTAACACGTACCCTAATCCTAACCAATACCCTAAACCGAGCCCTAACCCTAACACTAACCCTAACCCTAACCCTAACCCATACCCTACGCCGTACCAGAAGCCCTCCCCGAACCCGTACCCTAAGCCGTACCCTAAGCCTAACCCTAAGCCTAACCCTAACCCTAGGCTACCCTTGAATGCTTCTGCCTCCAATAGATTTCCTAAGCACTAGTGTTTTAAGGAACAGCTTAAAAAGAGAATCCTAATGTGATTTCTTTATAATGGGTGTGTTCCTTATCTTATCCTAGTGTCTAAACTCTTCTCCATGGCTGGACCTCCAAATAATATTCCTTATGTGCTAAGGGGTATCTAGAGAGTGGGATAGCTGCAATAACTACCCTAACACTAACGCGTACCCTAACCCTAACCCCTACCCTAACCATAACACGTACCCTAATCCTAACCAATACCCTAAACCGAGCCCTAACCCTAACACTAACCCTAACCCTAACCCTAACCCATACCCTACGCCATACCCGAAGCCCTCCGCGAACCCGTACCCTAAGCCGTACCCTAAGCCGTACCCTAAGCCTAACCCTAACCCTAGGCTACCCTTGACTGCTTCTGCCTCCAATAGATTTCCTAAGCACTAGTGTTTTAAGGAACAGCTTAAAAAGAGAATCCTATTGTGATTTCTTTATAATGGGTGTGTTCCTTATCTTATCCTAGTGTCTAAACTCTTCTCCATGGCTGGACCCCCAAATAATATTCCTTGACGTGCTAAGGTGTATCTAGAGAGTGGGATAGGTTTAATAACTACCCTAACCCTAATGCGTACCCTAACCCTAACCCCTACACTAACCCTAACATGTACCCTAATCCTAACACGTACCCTAAACGGAGCCCTAACCCTAACACTAACCCTAACCCTAACCCATAACTTATGCCGTACCCGAAGCCCTCCCCGAACCCGTACCCTAAGCCTAACCCCAAGCCTAACCCTAACCGTAGGCTACCCTTGACTGCTTCTGCCTCCAATAGATTTCCTAAGCACTAGTGTTTTAAGGAACAGCTTAAAAAGAGAATCCTAATGTGATTTCTTTATAATGGGTGTGTTCCTTATCTTATCCTAGTGTCTAAAGTCTTCTCCATGGCTGGACCTCCAAATAATATTCCTTTACGTGCTAAGGGGTATCTAGAGAGTGGGTTAGGTTTAATAACTACCCTAACACTAACGCGTAACCTAACCCTAACCCCTACCCTAACCCTAACACGTACCCTAATCCTAACCCGTACCCCAAACCGAGCTCTAACCCTAACACTAACCCTAACCCTAACCCTAACCCATACCCTACGCCGTACCCGAAGCCCTCCCCGAACCCGTACCCTAAGCCGTACCCTAAGCCGTACCCTAAGCCTAACCCTAACCCTAGGCTACCCTTGACTGCTTCTGCCTCCAATAGATTTCCTAAGCACTAGTGTTTTAAGGAACAGCTTAAAAAGAGAATCCTAATGTGATTTCTTTATAATGGGTGTGTTCCTTATCTTATCCTAGTGTCTAAACTCTTCTCCATGGCTGGACCTCCAAATAATATTCCTTTACGTGCTAAGGGGTATCTAGAGAGTGGGTTAGGTTTAATAACTACCCTAACACTAACGCGTACCCTAACCCTAACCGCTACCCTAACCCTAACACGTACCCTAATCCTAACCAATACCCTAAACCGAGCCCTAACCCTAACACTAACCCTAACCCTAACCCTAACCCATACCCTATGCCGTACCAGAAGCCCTCCCCGAACCCGTACCCTAAGCCGTACCCTAAGCCTAACCCTAAGCCTAACCCTAACCCTAGGCTACCCTTGAATGCTTCTGCCTCCAATAGATTTCCTAAGCACTAGTGTTTTAAGGAACAGCTTAAAAAGAGAATCCTAATGTGATTTCTTTATAATGGGTGTGTTCCTTATCTTATCCTAGTGTCTAAACTCTTCTCCATGGCTGGACCTCCAAATAATATTCCTTTACGTGCTAAGGGGTATCTAGAGAGTGGGTTAGGTTTAATAACTACCCTAACACTAACGCGTAACCTAACCCTAACCCCTACCCTAACCCTAACACGTAACCTAATCCTAACCCGTACCCCAAACCGAGCTCTAACCCTAACACTAACCCTAACCCTAACCCTAACCCATACCCTACGCCGTACCCGAAGCCCTCCCCGAACCCGTACCCTAAGCCGTACCCTAAGCCGTACCCTAAGCCTAACCCTAACCCTAGGCTACCCTTGACTGCTTCTGCCTCCAATAGATTTCCTAAGCACTAGTGTTTTAAGGAACAGCTTAAAAAGAGAATCCTAATGTGATTTCTTTATAATGGGTGTGTTCCTTATCTTATCCTAGTGTCTAAACTCTTCTCCATGGCTGGACCTCCAAATAATATTCCTTTACGTGCTAAGGGGTATCTAGAGAGTGGGTTAGGTTTAATAACTACCCTAACACTAACGCGTACCCTAACCCTAACCGCTACCCTAACCCTAACACGTACCCTAATCCTAACCAATACCCTAAACCGAGCCCTAACCCTAACACTAACCCTAACCCTAACCCTAACCCTAACCCATACCCTACGCCGTACCAGAAGCACTCCCCGAACCCGTACCCTAAGCCGTACCCTAAGCCTAACCCTAAGCCTAACCCTAACCCTAGGCTACCCTTGAATGCTTCTGCCTCCAATAGATTTCCTAAGCACTAGTGTTTTAAGGAACAGCTTAAAAAGAGAATCCTAATGTGATTTCTTTATAATGGGTGTGTTCCTTATCTTATCCTAGTGTCTAAACTCTTCTCCATGGCTGGACCTCCAAATAATATTCCTTTATGTGCTAAGGGGTATCTAGAGAGTGGGATAGCTTTAATAACTACCCTAACACTAACGCGTACCCTAACCCTAACCCCTACCCTAACCATAACACATACCCTAATCCTAACCAATACCCTAAACCGAGCCCTAACCCTAACACTAACCCTAACCCTAACCCTAACCCATACCCTACGCCGTACCCGAAGCCCTCCCCGAACCCGTACCCTAAGCCGTACGATAAGCCGTACCCTAAGCCTAACCCTAACCCTAGGCTACCCTTGACTGCTTCTGCCTCCAATAGATTTCCTAAGCACTAGTGTTTTAAGGAAGAGCTTAAAAAGAGAATCCTAATGTGATTTCTTTATAATGGGTGTGTTCCTTATCTTATCCTAGTGTCTAAACTCTTCTCCATGGCTGGACCTCCAAATAATATTCCTTTACGTGCTAAGGGGTATCTAGAGAGTGGGTTAGGTTTAATAACTACCCTAACACTAACGCGTAACCTAACCCTAACCCCTACCCTAACCCTAACACGTACCCTAATCCTAACCCGTACCCCAAACCGAGCCTTAACCCTACCACTAACCCTAACCCTAACCCTAACCCATACCCTACGCCGTACCCGAAGCCCTCCCCGAACCCATACCCTAAGCCGTACCCTAAGCCGTACCCTAAGCCTAACCCTAACACTAGGCTACCCTTCACTGCTTCTGCCTCCAATAGATTTCCTAAGCACTAGTGTTTTAAGGAACAGCTTAAAAAGAGAATCCTAATGTGATTTCTTTATAATGGGTGTGTTCCTTATCTTATCCTAGTGTCTAAACTCTTCTCCATGGCTGGACCTCCAAATAATATTCCTTTACGTGCTAAGGGGTATCTAGAGAGTGGGTTAGGTTTAATAACTACCCTAACACTAACGCGTAACCTAACCCTAACCCCTACCCTAACCCTAACACGTACCCTAATCCTAACCCGTACCCCAAACCGAGCTCTAACCCTAACACTAACCCTAACCCTAACCCTAACCCATACCCTACGCCGTACCCGAAGCCCTCCCCGAACCCGTACCCTAAGCCGTACCCTAAGCCGTACCCTAAGCCTAACCCTAACCCTAGGCTACCCTTGACTGCTTCTGCCTCCAATAGATTTCCTAAGCACTAGTGTTTTAAGGAACAGCTTAAAAAGAGAATCCTAATGTGATTTCTTTATAATGGGTGTGTTCCTTATCTTATCCTAGTGTCTAAACTCTTCTCCATGGCTGGACCTCCAAATAATATTCCTTTACGTGCTAAGGGGTATCTAGAGAGTGGGTTAGGTTTAATAACTACCCTAACACTAACGCGTACCCTAACCCTAACCGCTACCCTAACCCTAACACGTACCCTAATCCTAACCAATACCCTAAACCGAGCCCTAACCCTAACACTAACCCTAACCCTAACCCTAACCCATACCCTACGCCGTACCAGAAGCCCTCCCCGAACCCGTACCCTAAGCCGTACCCTAAGCCTAACCGTAAGCCTAACCCTAACCCTAGGCTACCCTTGAATGCTTCTGCCTCCAATAGATTTCCTAAGCACTAGTGTTTTAAGGAACAGCTTAAAAAGAGAATCCTAATGTGATTTCTTTATAATGGGTGTGTTCCTTATCTTATCCTAGTGTCTAAACTCTTCTCCATGGCTGGACCTCCAAATAATATTCCTTATGTGCTAAGGGGTATCTAGAGAGTGGGATAGCTTTAATAACTACCCTAACACTAACGCGTACCCTAACCCTAACCCCTACCCTAACCATAACACGTACCCTAATCCTAACCAATACCCTAAACCGAGCCCTAACCCTAACACTAACCCTTACCCTAACCCTAACCCATACCCTACGCCATACCCGAAGCCCTCCCCGAACCCGTACCCTAAGCCGTACCCTAAGCCGTACCCTAAGCCTAACCCTAACCCTAGGCTACCCTTGACTGCTTCTGCCTCCAATAGATTTCCTAAGCACTAGTGTTTTAAGGAACAGCTTAAAAAGAGAATCCTATTGTGATTTCTTTATAATGGGTGTGTTCCTTATCTTATCCTAGTGTCTAAACTCTTCTCCATGGCTGGACCCCCAAATAATATTCCTTGACGTGCTAAGGTGTATCTAGAGAGTGGGATAGGTTTAATAACTACCCTAAACCTAACGCGTACCCTAACCCTAACCCCTACCCTAACCCTAACATGTACCCTAATCCTAACACGTACCCTAAACGGAGCCCTAACCCTAACACTAACCCTAACCCTAACCCATACCTTATGCCGTACCCGAAGCCCTCCCCGAACCCGTACCCTAAGCCGTACCCTAAGCCTAACCCCAAGCCTAACCCTAACCGTAGGCTACTCTTGACTGCTTCTGCCTCCAATAGATTTCCTAAGCACTAGTGTTTTAAGGAACAGCTTAAAAAGAGAATCCTAATGTGATTTCTTTATAATGGGTGTGTTCCTTATCTTATCCTAGTGTCTAAACTCTTCTCCATGGCTGGACCTCCAAATAATATTCCTTATGTGCTAAGGGGTATCTAGAGAGTGGGTTAGGTTTAATAACTACCCTAACACTAACGCGTACCCTAACCCTAACCCCTACCCTAACCCTAACACGTACCCTAATCCTAACCAATACCCTAAACCGAGCCCTAACCCTAACACTAACCCTAACCCTAACCCTAACCCATACCCTACGCCGTACCAGAAGCCCTCCCCGAACCCGTACCCTAAGCCGTACCCTAAGCCTAACCCTAAGCCTAACCCTAACCCTAGGCTACCCTTGAATGCTTCTGCCTCCAATAGATTTCCTAAGCACTAGTGTTTTAAGGAACAGCTTAAAAAGAGAATCCTAATGTGATTTCTTTATAATGGGTGTGTTCCTTATCTTATCCTAGTGTCTAAACTCTTCTCCATGGCTGGACCTCCAAATAATATTCCTTATGTGCTAAGGGGTATCTAGAGAGTGGGATAGCTTTAATAACTACCCTAACACTAACGCGTACCCTAACCCTAACCCCTACCCTAACCATAACACGTACTCTAATCCTAACCAATACCCTAAACCGAGCCCTAACCCTAACACTAACCCTAACCCTAACCCTAACCCATACCCTACGCCGTACCCGAAGCCCTCCCCGAACCCGTACCCTAAGCCGTACGATAAGCCGTACCCTAAGCCTAACCCTAACCCTAGGCTACCCTTGACTGCTTCTGCCTCCAATAGATTTCCTAAGCACTAGTGTTTTAAGGAACAGCTTAAAAAGAGAATCCTAATGTGATTTCTTTATAATGGGTGTGTTCCTTATCTTATCCTAGTGTCTAAACTCTTCTCCATGGCTGGACCTCCAAATAATATTCCTTTACGTGATAAGGGGTATCTAGAGAGTGGGTTAGGTTTAATAACTACCCTAACACTAACACGTAACCTAACCCTAACCCCTACCCTAACCCTAACACGTACCCTAATCCTACCCCGTACCCCAAACCGAGCCCTAACCCTAACACTAACCCTAACCCTAACCCTAACCCATACCCTACGCCGTACCCGAAGCCCTCCCCGAACCCGTACCCTAAGCCGTACCCTAAGCCGTACCCTAAGCCTAACCCTAACCCTAGGCTACCCTTGACTGCTTCTGCCTCCAATAGATTTCCTAAGCACTAGTGTTTTAAGGAACAGCTTAAAAAGAGAATCCTAAAGTGATTTCTTTATAATGGGTGTGTTCCTTATCTTATCCTAGTGTCTAAACTCTTCTCCATGGCTGGACCTCCAAATAATATTCCTTTACGTGCTAAGGGGTATCTAGAGAGTGGGTTAGGTTTAATAACTACCCTAACACTAACGCGTAACCTAACCCTAACCCCTACCCTAACCCTAACACGTACCCTAATCCTAACCCGTACCCCAAACCGAGCTCTAACCCTAACACTAACCCTAACCCTAACCCTAACCCATACCCTACGCCGTACCCGAAGCCCTCCCCGAACCCGTACCCTAAGCCGTACCCTAAGCCGTACCCTAAGCCTAACCCTAACCC